>NC_041389.1:574266111-574270290 GCF_002162155.2 Triticum dicoccoides | reverse complement strand
GGCTGCCCCTAGGCCTCCTCTCCTCTTCCTCCACTAGGCCCAATAAGGCCCATTAGGTCACCGGGGGGTTCCGGTAACCTCCCGGTACTCCGGTAAAATGCCGATTTCACCCGGAACACTTCCGATGTCCAAACATAGGCTTCAAATATATCAATCTTTATGTCTCGACCATTTCGAGACTCCTCGTCATGTCCGTGATCACATCCGGGACTCCGAACAAACTTCGGTACATCAAAACTTATAAACTCATAATAAAACTGTCATTGTAACATTAAGCGTGCGGACCCTACGGGTTCGAGAACTATGTAGACATGACCTAGAACTATTCTCGGTCAATAACCAATAGCGGAACCTGGATGCTCATATTGGCTCCTACATATTCTATGAAGATCTTTATCGGTCAAACCGCATAACAACATACGTTGTTCCCTTTGTCATCGGTATGTTACTTGCCCGAGATTCGATCATCGGTATCCAATACCTAGTTCAATCTCGTTACCGGCAAGTCTCTTTACTCGTTACGTAATGCATCATTCCGTAACTAACTCATTAGCTATATTGCTTGCAAGGCTTATAGTGATGTGCATTACCGAGAGGGCCTAGAGATACCTCTCCGACAATCGGAGTGACAAAACCTAATCTCGAAATACGCCAACCCAACATGTACCTTTGGAGACACCTATAGTACTCCTTTATAATCACCCAGTTACGTTGTGACGTTTGGTAGCACCCAAAGTGTTCCTACGGTAAACGGGAGTTGCATAATCTCATAGTTACAGGAACATGTATAAGTCATGAAGAAAGCAATAGCAATATACTAAACGATCAAGTGCTAGGCTAACGGAATGGGTCATGTCAATCACATCATTCTCCTAATGATGTGATCCCGTTAATCAAATGACAACACATGTCTATGGTTAGGAAACATAACCATCTTTGATTAATGAGCTAGTCAAGTAGAGGCATACTAGTGACGTTATGTTGGTCTATGTATTCACACATGTATTATGTTTCCGGTTAATACAATTCTAGCATGAATAATAAACATTTATAATGATATGAGGAAATAAATAATAACTTTATTATTGCCTCTAGGGCATATTTCCTTCATTAAGTTCATGGAGAAACGAAGTAATGCAATAAGAACGATGGCATGATGTAGACAAGATCTATTTATGTAGAAATAGGCCCCATCTTGTTATCCTTAATAGCAACGATATATACGTGTCGGTTCCCCTTCTGTCACTGAGATCAAGCACCGTAAGATCGAACCCATTACAAAGCACCTCTTCCCATTGCAAGATAAATAGATGAAGTTGGCCAAACAAAACCCAAATATCGGAGAATAAATACGAGGCTATAAGCAATCCTGTATATAAGAGATCAAAGAAGACTCAAATAACTTTCAAGGATAAAAACATATATCTCATCATAAACTCAAAGTTCATCGTCGGATCCCAACAAACACATCGCAAAAAGAGTTACATCATATGGATCTCCAAGAGACCACTGTATTGAGAATCAAACGAGGGAGAGGAAGCATCTAGCTACTAACTACGGACCCGTAGGTCTACAAAAAGCTACTCATGAATCATCGGAGAGGCACCAATGGACATGATGAACCCCTCCGTGATGGTGTCTAGATTAGATCTGGTGTTTCTGGAACTTGCGGCGGCTGAAATTGATTTTCGTCGACTCCCCTAGGGTTTCTGAAATATTGGAGTATTTATAGAGCAAAGAGGCGGTGCGGGAGGCCCCCGAGGTGGGCACAACCCACAAGGGCGCGCCTGGGCCTCCAAGCGCACCCTAGTGGGTTGTGCTCCCCTCAGAGCACCCCCAGGCGCTTCTCCGGCCCATTGGATGTCTTCTGGTCCAAAAAAAATCCACAAAAGTTTCGCTGCGTTTGGACTCCGTTTTGTATTGATTTCATGTGATGTAAAAAACATGCAAAAAACAACAACTAGCACTTGACACTATGTCAATAGGTTAGTACCAAAAAATGATATAAAATGACTATAAAATGATTATAAAACATCCAAGAATGATAATATAATAGCATGAAACAATAAAAAATTATAGACACATTGGAGACGTATCAAGGGTTGAGTGAGAAAAGACAATATCTTACTTGTTGGGTGCTGATATAGTTGTGAAAAATAATAGTTGGAGCTATTTTAGTTTTAGACAATTTATAAATAGTGGCAGCAATTATTTTTGGTATATATATAACTAATACATGGTTCACCACCAATCACCATAGAGCCATAGTAACCATGAACACGAGCTAAGATCAATTAGAGTTCTTACATGGTTTTTCTTTCTATGTTTTGCTTTGCTAGTCTTTTGGATATGTATGAAGTCATTTACATGATTGAATGATGGTCTTTGCCACCTTTTCTTTATAAAATTGATAGACCCATCATAGTACGAACTTAAACATGTATATTGCATATACATCGGAAGATATCTCCAATGATATTTTCTTAAGAAAGAGATTGCTCACCAAAATCCTGTGATATACTCCCTCCGTCCGGAAATACTTGTCGGAGGAATGGGTGTATCTAGATGTATTTTAGTTCTAGATACATCCATTTTTATGCATTTCTTCGACAAGTATTTTCGGACGGAGGGAGTATGTCCAACCACCCCACAAGACTAACTCCAAAAATATCAACTGGACCCATGGGCATAGCAAACTATGCAAATACAAATCAATGGAAGTCTAAAGTTACACTTAAGAAGACAAATTTGTCATGACTTTGGAGAGTAAATTTTAATTCTTTACCTTGTTTCTCAGTGATGCCATTAGTTAAACCTATCTTTTTTCTCAAGAAAGTTGCAAAATTTAGCACTCCCAGATCACGGTCCAAAAAATTATGTTTTGGATATTAGTCTTTGAAGCTTAACTTTATCCACTAGTTCCTATTGTAATATATGTATAACGACTAAAAAAATCATAATGTTCTAAAAATACTCATTGATAAAAAAAACTATATATTTTTTCGAGAAAATTCTATGCATATGATTTACAAGTTTTCAGTCTAAATATTTTGAAAAATAGTAATGCTTGAGTTTTTTTTACTTAAGACACATCTAGAATGTCATTTGTTTTCTTTGAAAGGGTAAGAGAACTAGCACTACGCCTATTTGGTTGCCTTCTCTCTAACTCCATTGCTTTTTAAAATTAGTCATTTTCCATTCTACTCCTATGGCTAATCAGTTGACGCTTGTGTCAGTCAGTGCCAAGAGAAGTACTTTGCCTAGATTATATATAAAAGAAGCTTCCTAGAAACACATAACGTTGTGAGTGTGATGTTCATCATTTGATCGCCTTTCTGTCACCATCATGTTGTGTGCCTTATAACTAGTTAACTTTACATTTGCGAACCAGTTAAGTTAAGAATCGGGATGTGGGGCACAGAGCAAAAGTGAAGTTCCACTTTTTGACCTTGGGACTTTGGTATGCTAGTCAAATAAAGTTATCCACCACATATGTATGCACAAACATCAAGACGGACATGTAGGTCACCAGCTACATCTTGGACAATCTACAGAAGGCACAAGAAATCTTCGGTTGTTAATGTTCCCTTGTCGTATGTTGCTTTATCCTCGTTTATGTGCAAATTATTTTCGCATCGCGTAGTGCAAAAGCATATTACCTATTTAGTCCAATATATACCCATCCCTGAGACTTAAAACTAGTCATAACTTAGAGCATCTCCAGCCGCGCTCCCAACACGGCTTTCCCAGACGTTTTTTTCACGCAGGCGCCGAAAAAACGGTCCAGTCGTGCCTCCAGGAGCCCGTTTTTCGTGGGCTTGGGCCGAATTCAGCGCCGGCGGACCCAGGCCGAACCCGGCGCGCAGGGGGGCGCCCGGGGGCGCCGGGGCGAGTGTTTTGGCGCGAAAGAGCCGCGGGCCCGCCGAGTCAGCGAGACGGCCGCTTCGTCGCCCTCGTCGCCTCGGTTCCCGCGGGAACAGCCTCCATTGATGCCTCACAGGCGGCGCAGTGAAGACACCACCGACGTGCGTTCCAGCCACTCCCGCCACGTGTCCTCCCGCATGCCGCCTCCCCGCCGCCTCGCTTCGGCTATAAAAGACGCCCACTCCCTGCCGGTGAGCTCCACAGCCTTCCCCTCTCCCTCTCACAAAAGCCTTTTCCCCGCCGGCGAGCGCCACA
>NC_041389.1:574264308-574265765 GCF_002162155.2 Triticum dicoccoides | reverse complement strand
GCCGCCGACACCTCTAAGAGCCGGAAGCGCGCCTTCTCTACGAGTCTGAGTACCCGGCGCCCCCTGACATGCGCGTGCCGGGGGCGTGGAGACTGAGCGCCAGCGGCGTCCCGGTGAAGCCGGTACCCGAAGGGGCGGCGTGGCGGGCGGAGATCGCCCGCATCTGCTCCTCCCCGACGAAGGAGCAGCGAAACCAGCCGAGGTACGCGCCCGACAGCGAAACGCCGTGGACAATGTACTTCCAGCGTCGCCGCGAGGAGCAAATCGCCTACGTCAACGCCATCATTCCCCGCGGCCGCCTCAACGCCGAAGGACGGCGCGAGTGGTGGGGCGTCCCCGGTCGCACCCTCGACGCTGTCCTCGACCACATCGAGACCGGCAACGTGCCACGGCTGGAGTACCCGACGCAACCGTCCTTCTCTCGCCGCCGCGGCAGTTCCTGGATGCCGCGGCAAATGGAGCCGGGGTCGTCCTCGTCGTCGGGCTCCACCTCGCCGGCCCTCAACCCCGTCAGGCCCGAGTCAGAGGGGACACCGCTCAGGCGTCGCGTTCGCAGCGGCGCCCTCGTCATCAACGAGCCCTCGCCGCCTGCGACGGCACCGACGAGGCGCTCCCTGCGCCTGGTCCGGCCGAAGCCCGAGCCGGGCTTGCTCCCCGTGAAGCCGGAACACGTCGACATGGTGGCCCCCGACGACGAGTCCGCCCTCAAATGGGCGAAGGAGGACTACGTTCGCGAGCAGGTGCGCCGCCAGCGCCAGGCGTACCTGGGGGCCGTCGCCGTGCCGAGGCCCGTCGCCGCGCCGAGGAGGGCGGCGTTATCGTCATCGACAACGACGAGGAGGGCGAGGTCGGGCCGTCAAGCGCCCCACCACGTGTCGGCGACCCCGACTAGGGCTACAGCAGGGACGTCGCAGGCGAGGCGCGCGACGACGACGACGACGACGGCGGCGGCGACTACACCCGCTTCTACAGGCTTCTCGGCATGTAGATGACGGCGGCGGCGACGGTGGCGGCTAGGCTTTTTAGTTTTTTTAAGTTAAGCGTAGTCCTTGCATGTTTTTACGTTTTTGTACAAATTTCGATGAAGTATGGCCGAGTTCCTGCAAAAATCGCCGAGTTTGCAAAATATCGAAACGAACTTCGCGAACCTGCGGCGACCGTGGGCCTATGACTGAGAGCAAACCGAACCCCAAGGGCCAATCTAGCGCCAGTTCGTCCCTAGGCCGCTCTTTTTCAGCACCCTCGGGGGCCTAACGGCTGGAGATGCTCTTATACTCAAGTTATTCTATAAAACCTCACGTGATCATCGCCATAATAAAGTTCATTTCAAGTAATTAATCACCAATAATGTCGTGTGCATCTATGAATGCAGAGGACAAGGAGCGAAACCTCTTACTTAATTCGTCTCAAGAAAGTGAACACCAAAAATGGTACAAGCTTGCGACGACCAGGTCTTT
>NC_041389.1:574257648-574263986 GCF_002162155.2 Triticum dicoccoides | reverse complement strand
TGGGCCCTTTTACTGCCCTATCATTTTAACTTTTCTAGTTGAGACGTAAGCATAGAAAATGGTAAAAATGCTTGCATAGAGATCAAGGGTAATCCTTTGTCAAAACAAGTGAGAGGCCATATGGTAGTTTGTGCATTATATAAAAGCAATTTGGCATAGGGTGCGATTTCAAGAGTTTAAATTCGCCGCAAGCTTTTTCACATATAATGTACTCCCTCGTTCACAAATATAAGATGTTTTGGATATTTCAATGTAGACTACCATTTAGTGAAAGTTTTCTTAGTTTTTACCCCCTTTGAAGTTTTTTTGGTTGTGGATAGTTCCTATAGCGGTCCTTTTGCCGGAAAAAAAGTGTGGTCCCATGTTCAATACGATGCAGCACCTGAAGCTCTATGTTCAAATGGTGACATGTATTATTTGTAATACAGAAAGAGCAGAGTTTGACACTTCAAAATACAACTATAGAACCCAAAAAAGAAGAAAAGAATGTGCATCGCAAAACAGTCGTAAAGTGACTTTATTGCTCAAATCCTTATTTTAGCCATATTTTACATGTCACACTTTTGTTTTGAGAGCTACATCAGCTGTGGCACTTATGTGCAGCAACAAAAGGCTAAAGGGACACCACACTTGCAGTTCAATATTCCTCCTCACCTTACCTTGCACCCACCAAACCCACGCACGCGCGCACCGACGACACAAATTAATAATCGAAACTAACCTGTGCATTAGCGACCATGAATTAATTCGATGAGTCTTGATGATCACCGCTCCTAAACCCCACAAATGCAGCTTAGAATTGCCGTACTGTACCACTAACACCAACCACGTACGCGGCGTTGTCATGCGTACGTCGGTACGTGTAGGGTGCGTCCATGCACGCGGAAAGCCTTTAATTTCACGGCGGCGGAAGAATGCAGCCGTCGGCGCCGCAGTGCACCGGCGGGCGGTGCTCGAAGGCGATGCACTGCTCGTGCGACCGCTGGTGCGGCCAGTCGGGGATGCAGTTCATCCGGTCGTCGCGCCGGGGGACGTGGAGGCAGGACACCGGCTCCTCGCAGAAGTAGTTGCCCACGACCGTCAGGTTCTTCAGGTTCGGCAGCAAGCAGATGGTCTCCGGCACCGCGCCGGACAGCATGTTGTACCCCACGTTGATCACCTCCAGGCTCTCCATGTCCCCGATGCTCTCCGGCAGCTCCCCCGCGAACTCGTTGTGGCTGAGGTCCAGCACCTTGAGCTTCTTCAGCTTGCCGATCTCCGGCGGGATGCAGGAGCTGATGCTGGTGTTGAGCAGGATGAGCTCCACGAGCGTGTCGGCCATGTCGCCGATGCTCGGCGGCAGGCAGCCGGCCAGCTTGGTGTTGGCGAGCACGATGACCGACGCTGTGGAGTTGGTCAGGCTCCCCGACGCCAGCGACACGTTGAAGCGGTTGTCGTTGGCGAACAGCGCGTCCAGGCTGAGCTGCCGGCCGAACACCGCGTCCGGGAGCTCGCCGTCGAAGTCGTTGAACCTGAGGTCGAGGTACTTGAGCGACGGCAGAGAGGTGAGGAACGACGGGAAGGCGCCGGAGAGGAGGTTGTTGCTGACGTCCAGCTCGAAAAGGAGGCGCATGTGCTGCATGGACGTCGGCAGCGTGCCGTGGAACCGGTTGGAGTTGAGGTGGAGGACCGCGAGATCGGCCAGGAGGCCGAGGTGGTCGGTGAGGACGCCGGCGATGCGGCCGTGGTTGAGGTCGACGCCCGCCACGGTGAGGATGCACGGGTCGTCGGGCGCGGCGGCGCAGAACACGCCGGTGTAGTTGCACACGAAGGGGCCACACCAGTCAGCGGTCAGGTTCTTGGGGTCCTCGGTGATGACGTGCTTCCACGCCTGGAAGGCGATGTACGCCGCGTCGAGGCGCTCGTTGAACGGCGAGAGCGGCAGGGACGGCTGCGCCGGCGTCGGGGAGGGGGAGGGGGCGGGGAGAGGTTGGGGGAGACATGGAAGGAGGAGGGCGAGAAGGATGATGTGTTGGAGAGCTCTTGTGGCTAATCTTGGCTTCGAGAGGGGTGACATTTTTGTCTAGATTTTGGGTGCCTAATTATGAGCTTGGGACTTTGGGAGAGAGATGGAATGTGTGTACTGCTGTGGTAGAGTCTTGGATTTTCGGGTGGTTATATATACTGGTTTTTGGGCGAGGGGGTTGGAGAAGATGATCACTAGTTTTGCTTAGTCATGGATGTTGACTGGATTATCATAATATTTTCTTTACATGTTTTTAAGGTATCTTCTTTCTTTAATTGGTACGGGGATGACATGTGTTAGAATAAATCTGAGGCATACCGTTGATCATCCGAGGACTAAGCAATCACACGAGGCACGACGACATCAAGATTTGTTAACGAGGTTCACCGACATGGCTACATCCCCGGGGCAAACTATGGGCGCAACTCCCCATGACACCGCTACAATACTGCACACCGGCCACCCGGGCGCCGGCACATGCTGCCGGCTCCCCCTTGCGCGTCTGTGCTATTATGTTGGCATAGATTATATCGTGTGTCTACCCCGCTATATATGAGAGGCCTAGAATACAAGTGTCCTACTAGGACACGACTCCATATTCTATGTAAACACAATACAACTACAAGTCCAATTCTAACCTACCTTGTACACAATATTCGACACGACTCTAACAACATGCCTATTATATCCAATTTTAAGGGTTGTTTAGTTAGCATTCACTTTATGAACACAAAAAAACTGCAACAAGAGGCATAGTTTTTTTTTTGAAGAAACTCCCGATCCATTCGTAATCAATCATGGCAGCAGAAAGAACACCAAAGATAACAAAAACTACAACTAGATTCGTTGACCACCGAGAACACTACAAGAACCGAAGCGAGCCTTCGGCTCGCTGCCATCATCGCTCCTCTCTCATCGGAACCAGGCAAACTTTGTTTCAGTGGACAGTTCAAAAGTTGCCGTGCCAAGGCTCCATAGGACCAGCGCACAAGAGTAGCAATCATTGTCGATGAAGAAAGTCGTAGATCGGAATGATTAAACCTGTAAGCACCAAAATGAAGATGAATGAAGACTGGATCCAAAAAGATCCATCGAAGACCACCATCGACCGAATCACGTGAGATCCGGTGGAAATACACCTCCGCACGCCCTACGACGACGCTAGACGCTCTATCGGGGCGGGGATCGGACGTGGGAGACATTAAAATGCACAATGGCCAAAGTGACTCTAGCCCAGGCCTATGTGGCTCCTTCGAGTCATATTCTTGATCGATATTATCTATATTTACACCTGCATTTTTTTCCTTAAAAAAATAACACGGATCTAGGATCTATTATAGAAGTTCATCAAAAGTACAAGCACCCAAAACATAATAAAAATTACATCGATGAGCCCGAACCATCGAACAATCATTATCGTCGCCAGAACAAGCTGTCAGCATGCGGTTGATGTTGCTCCCCTACTGGAGCTAGCCTAACCTTGTTGATGACAACCCAAAAGTCTTCATGCAAGTGCCCTTAAGGACCTGTGCCCTGAAGCTATACTCATCATTCTTGAATTCTTGAATCGATCTCAATGGTTTGACACCAAATCTCATCGTCATGCACGCACGGTGAGAAACCCTAAACTCTCGTCCTGAGGAAATATGAGAAATCTATATAAGAGCTCCATTGACTCCTTCTCGAGCGACGAACTCAAGGAGGGTCAGAGCTCGAAGATGAAGAGTCGTCATCTGCCCGAGTGATGCCCCTTCGGAGACAAAAAGACTCTACCTTGAACTACTAGCAGGAGCCGAGGCACCGAGATACCCCCCCCCCCCTCCCGCACGACTGTCCACCAAATCGGGGCAAAAAGGAGGTGAATCCATGGGCTCATGAGCATGGAGGGGGCAATTTCTTTTCGCCCTAGCTGCCTCTTTCACAAGAAGGGAAGGACAGATATGTTGTCGCTTATGGTTACATTTACATAGGCATTCAACTCTACAAGTTGAGTGATATATGTGTGTATCACTATGTTGCCACTCTCCACCTTACTTTTTTAACCATGGATACTGAAGACGTGGAGGGCTGTTGAGACACCCGGACATCCCCATATGGAGGGAGGGGTCTGGTTGGGTGATTTTTCCCCTCTCCCGCCCAAACAGTGACCGGGCTGTCTGATTAGACGTATGATGGGTCCAGTTGTAGATGCTTTTAGTGGCTAACTTTAGGTATGGTGATGTTTTAATATGAACATGTATGCTTCTTTTTTTTTACTGCAATAAGACTTTATTCACCAAATGATTGGCATATCGTTTAGAATTAAATGAGTAATAAAAACATGGATCGAGGTGTCCCAAAAGCTACAAGATTTAGTACTATAGGAATTTTTTGCTAACCCATCAGCTACAGCATTTGCTTCGCGATAACATTGAGTGCATGTGACTTTTGCGAAATTCATCACAAGCTGGTTACGTTCCATGATGGTTGCTACCTCCGGGCCTTGATATTGGTCAAGATGTTGTACATAATCAATGGCCAAATATCTATATACATATCAATATAAAAAGACCCAAAGCGGCAGATCAAATTAATCTGAGGCATCAAACCATGTCAATCCAACGACCTAGATTGCCCGAGTGATGCCCCTTCCAACATGTTGAGCGCGCAATTGATAGCATACCAAATATCAACGTCTATATTAATCTTATAATTAACACATATTTGATATCATACCTAATATCAACGTGTAATTAATTTTTTTTCTAATATCAACGTGCATTGCACGTGCATATTTAGTAGTAAAGGTTAAATTACCGTCACGAAATTTTTTCTTGAAGGACTAGATGGTATTATTTTTTCATCAATTTTATTAATGGTGGGCCTATGAGGCATCATGTCAGCACTGTGTACATACGTCATCCTAGCTTCGACTAAAACATCTCACTATTTACACTATTCGGCGGCCACCGCCCCTTCCTCGAACATGAGTCATACTCATCGCCATAGCCTTACCAGCTACGGGGCATCATGTCAACACCGGGCTCCAGTCCCTACCCTCGCCGCTACATTCTTTTTCCTACCGACTCCGGCGGTCCTGCCGCTAGATGCTGTCATATCCTCTTGTTAGTCCTTGATGACCTACGGTTGCCTTGTCCATCCATGGCTCTCTTCTCGCAACAGGGGTAGGTTCATAACTAACAGGATGACTGCTCAAACTTGCGATCTTTTTCCAGTGCAATCCCCAAAACTCAAGGGTTTGCATATAAAGCAGTCAAGATCTTCAATAGTTAAGAGAAATTACATAACAATCAAGAAAAGAACAACTTAATCATCCGCAAAAAAAAATTAACTTAATGTGACAACAAATCTTGATTGTCTAAGGCATGATTCAAAAATTGTTGCGAACCGAAAGTTAGCCTCTGATAAATGATAATAAGGTCATTTCTAGCCCTATTCAACTCTGAGGTCGTTTTACCTTTCAACTGTGTAGTAAGGGATTTTACGGATATCGTGCCTGGTTTTTGAAAAAATAAAAAATAAATCTTATTTTTAAGTTTCAGAAAAGTCTGGAAAAAATACAAACATACCTACGAATGTATACAACTTCTTTGTAAAGTTTTAAATCGAAACATTTTTATGCAATCTGCACAAAAATAGATAATCATGTACTTCTAGCACATGAACTATTCACTATAGCAATATATGATTTTGTATTATTCTTTTTGCTCACTGTTGAGTATCCTGATTAGTCAGGGAACATAGGATAGCGTAGGATTTATTTCTACCTTGTTTTGTACTCCAAATTGATCATGTACTCCTATGCCTGCGAGACTCAAATTGAATCAATTTCACCAATCCACCAATCCCCTCTCTGTCCTCGGAATCAGCCTAACCCCGATCCAAAACCTAGCTGCCACCGCCGCCGCTTCAGCCCCGCCCCGCCTCTAGGGCGGTCGATCTGCATGATCATCACCAGGGGCCGCGCTGCCCATACCTTCTTCTACCGGTCGTGTTGGTCAGCTGCCCTAGAGAGCCATTTTCTCAATCCTTAATTCGGGCTTTCTCTCTCACACACCGACCGTCTTGATCGGCACTTCTTTTTTGGTTCCCGATTTCCGATCGATTTGAGTCGCCTCCTTGCGCATGTGGCTCCACGCCGATTACCTCAACACCAGCCACCCCGACTCGACATCGACCACGGCATCTCTCGCATGGCTGCCTCGACCACGACTACACTACCCTACGCTCTCGGCTACCTCGACAACGGCACAAAGTCTATTGCCTTGCTTGAGCAACCTCGTCAGTTTCTACTCCAGCCACGACTTCCGCGATGCATCGATCGCTACGACCG
>NC_041389.1:574214770-574257296 GCF_002162155.2 Triticum dicoccoides | reverse complement strand
ATACCGTAGGATTTATTTCTACCTTGTCTTGTATTCCAAGTTGATCATGTACTCCTATATATATATATATGCCCACGAGGCTCAAGCAATACATCGAATCAATCCTTCTACACTCACATCAAAACATATTTCATAATGAAATGTTATACACATGTCATATACTTCTCTAAGTACTTGTGCATTTATTTTCAGTTTTTTACTTAAAAAGATAAATTTTGTTTTTTCAAAAATTTAGCCAAAAATCCTCTCTTGGGATTTTAATTCTACATAACATCTCGCAAAAAGGAAAAAAAAAATTACATAACAAGTATGCCTATCCCGGCCAAAAAAAAAACAAGTGTGCGTGTAAGAGCTTTCATTTTTCTTCCTATGGGTGATAAAAAAAGTAGAGAATCCGGAAGAGACGACATCTACCAACTCTGTCATTAGTATTGCAAACAGGGCAAGATCAGAATACAACAAACAAAACCAAAGGTAACAAGAAGAAAAGCAACGTGCTATTGTTCAGTATCACAGACTACCTCAAGACATCAAGTTAGCTAAAGCAATTCAAAGCAATTGATAGTTTGTGATTTTGTGAATATATGCAACCAACAAATATCTTATCTTGTCTGCCTATCAGCATACGTGGCTAAGATGAATGCTTGGCCACTGATTTGTTGCCAAAAAGAAGTCCCCGCCCCTACCTGTGGGTGCAGATTTGTGGCCGTACAATCAAGATTAACACAAATTAAAGGTCCAACGAATTATCAGTTAGTACATCAACTTGCAATCTCTCATGATTCATCCATACGAATGGGCCCTCGACACTCTTTGGTGATATGATATTATAGAGTTCTCCGTACCTAGTATGGGCATTATTTGTGCTGCAAACCTTTGGAGATCGACCCATGAATAAGTGCTTGTACACTAGGACAATACATTTATTTGATTGCAACACTAGCTAGGACAGGCGATTCTGGCAGCACTAGGCACAAAAAGGAGGGATTTCAGGTGAGAGGTCATATGGCTCCGGTCTCCATCCCCATTAAGATCACGGCGAGGTCAGGCTTAAGCTTCACAGTGCGCTAGCTAGCTAGAGGCCGAGGTAGGGTTCATGCGCGGTCTCCACCTGGCTGGTGTAATTCTCACGCATATGGTGCGAGCAATCACCACAAGATTTTTAGAAGATATTTAGGTGGGAGACACACCGCTAAGCCATCAAGACAGTCTGTGTCTGAGTATATATATTGTCCAATGCAAATATGTTGTCAATGGGGTAGTAAGGATTTGATTGTGTGGGTTTGACCCTTGATGTACCGGTTTTCGCACGGATTTTCCTGTAATTAACCGGATAACTATCTTCTTCTCTATTAATGAAAAAGGCAAAGTTTTTGCCTCTGTTTCAAAAAAAAAAGGATTTGATTGTGTGCATCATAATGATGCAGGGCCAAAGGTTTTAACCTCCAGTTTTAAAAAATGCAACAATAACGATGGAGATGCGATATTTTGCATTTCAAGTTATCTCAGGAATGGAGAGTATTCCACTTAAGATCATCTAGTGTCTTCTCTCTTAGGTCGATGTGTGAGAATATAGAGCCCTAGAATTATGTGTTATATTGATCTGACCAATGGACTTTAAACCTATTCGGTCTCTATCTTTAAACCCAATATGTATTCTAACACGATGCATGCTGATTTGGTAGATAAGGGCAACCTTTTTTCATAGAGAATACATTTAGGAAATAAAGTCCGTGTCGAAGAGTGGTCTTATCGAAAGACAACTTCGCAAATCACATATGGTGAGGGAGTAAGAAGTGTTGCTATTGTGATGAGATGAAACAACAACATTTATTCTCGTCTTTCATTTCGCCACCCTGATTTGACGCACTACACATGTGGTTTATAATTTACCTTTCTTTGCTTACAAGAATTGAGAATATGCTCGGCAACCAGTTAGCTGGGATTGACCCGAAGATCGAGTGGGTGTGTACGCCCTTTGTTGGGCAATTTAGAATTACTGCAATAATTTTATTTTTAACATGATTAAAATTTCCAATGTTTTTACAGGTTATCCACAAGGTTGCACACTAGATCCATACATGATGCTTTCTTCAACGAAGGAAGGCATGGAAATCATTAGTTTCTAGATGCTACCACTTGAAGATAGTTGTGCGGACCATACTCAACCAATTTGGGTCTAGTAATAATATGACTAATGGAAAATAAGTGTCTCGTGTAACTTTTCTTGCATTTTGGTTGTCTTAGCATTGCTCTACTATTGGATATACTTGATTTCATTATGTGCTTGGCACTTGTTAATAAGAGATGGTTATGTGCCTTAATAAATATAGACGAGGTGTTCACTCTTTCCAAGAAAAAATATGGTGCGTGCAAGAGTTAAACTATATAATTTGCGTGATGATTATAGGCATTTTTGCAGCCAAATATTCTGCAATCAGATAAATGTAATGTACTCATACCTTCCTCACAAAAAAATTGAGAAAAATACTTAAATTTTTGTTGATAAACAGCCCACTAAAGCATTCTATTTTTTCCGAAAAGGACGGTCAATCCTCAACCTCTGCATTGGTAAATGCACACAACTATATCTTATTGATTTATTGAACAATGCATCAAAGGTCATCGTCGATCCACAAACCTGAGGCCATCCACAAAAGGATCCGCCTCACGAAAGTATCTCCACAAACCTACCAGAAGAAAGGGTGACAATAGCAACCCCCTTTGCCTCACCGTCCCGGGAGCCGCCGGGATAGGAGAAGGGGGTAGTGGTCAACCATTAACTCTCGATATGTATATTGATCAATTGAACATTGTGACAAGTGAATGAATAACAAACAAATACACTACTTCAGAAAAAGCTTCCAGAAATGGATCATTGCACGCACGCTAATGTTGACGGGTCCAACCAAAAGTTGGACTTGGGATTTTCATCCTGTAGCTGAGCTTCGAGCCAACACCTTCAACAAAGGCAAGACGCATGCACGTCGACATTGCCTAATCAAGTAGAAGAGGCGAGATCATGGGTTTTCAGCCAGAGCATGCAAATACCTGTCATCGAAGATGTCACTGCTAGCAACCATTTTACCATCTAATGACAACTCACAAGAAGGATCTCAATGTTATGAGATCCCGAATATCACCCACATTGCTAGATAAAACACCTGAGGTAGGTAGAGGGCCTTGTCGTACTGCTTTTGGACATCGTCGTACCGCCTTCAATCCCCTTTAATAGAGCGAGAGGGGCACTTGATGTAGTGTTACACCCAAATCCACCCGTTGATGTGGCCACTGCAGATCTGCCAACCACATCCTTTGTGTCCACCACTCTGGTGTAAACTACCACAATGTCCACTGGTCAGGTCAAACCCCCAAGCAAGGTAAACAACAATGAGAGATGCCACATATATAGGGCCATTGCCATTGCAACCTCTCTGGCGCAGCTAAACTGCCAGATCTAGGCGCCACTAAGCTAGATCTACCACTACTGCGCCCAGGCTGCAACATATAGCCCATGTCCGACGTGTCCGCTCCACTTGCCGCCATTGCTTGTAGAGAAGGGCTGGCGCATCCATCTCCACTCGAAGTCGGAGCCTCGGTTTCCAGCACCCTCCCAACAAAGGAGCAATGAAGGCCTCACTGCTACCTTCATCGGCTCCGTACAACTTGCCCATGGCCGCCTCTGGCAGCGGCGAGGGAAGAAGAGTGGGGAGGGAGGGTGTTGGTGGGCTAGTTTTTAGGAGAGAGTGTTTTGGAAGATAAGGCAGTTTCCCTCACAAGTTCTACTAAAATAAAAGAAGACCGGTCTTAATTTGGCAAAAAGGTCAACTTTCATCATAAAAATGATTCGACTCGCCAACTTCACTAAAAGTTGTGCCAATAAAAGGAAACTCTCACTAGAGAATTCTTACTAATGATCTATTGAAGAGAGGTTAGAAAGGTAATGCTCATGTTTTCCTATAGCAATGCCAACTGCCATGGATGTTTTATTGTCGAGACAAAAAGAATTTGTAGCATGTTTTCAAATAGCCCTACTAATGTAGTTCATTATATATGACAACTACATAACTATTTGTTCTCTTTACTCAGTTATTACACCAACGTGTAACTATTGAATTCATGCATGAGTCAGTTCACGCAAAAGACATGTTGGATTGATGTAGGTCACAACTATTTTGTATTAATGGTGCATGGGTCTTAGACTTAACACCTCTTGGCTCTTATACCGTATTGAATTCATGCACTAGCCAGCTCATCTAAAAGTCCAAACTAGTGGAGAAGTGTGGGCAATATATTTTTGATTGTAACAATATTAAACCTTTCTGTAAAAAAAGCGTAACAAGACAAAGACTAATGGCAGATGAGACGTTTGCGAGGGCACAAGGATGAGTGTGAACAGAGCGTAGCTCAGATGGTTAGTGTCGTGGAAATATCACGTCAGATGTCCGCATGGAAGGACTTAGTCGTGGAGCCATCGCGACGGGTTAGGTTAAAGGGGTTAAACCGGACAAAGGTGTTGGGGAACGTTGCAGAAAATTAAAATTTTTCTTACGGTTTCACCAAGATCCATCTATGAGTTCATCTAAGCAACGAGTCTAGGGAGAGAGTTTGCATCTACATACCACTTGTAGATCGCGTGCGGAAGCTTGCAAGGTGATGATGTAGTCGTACTCGACGTGATCCAAATCACCGATGACCAGCGCCGGACGGACGGCACCTCCGCGTTCAACACACGTACGGGACGGGAGACGTCTCCTCCTTCTTGATCCAGCAAGGGGGAAGGAGAGGTTGATGAAGATCCAGCAGCACGACGGCATGGTGGTGGATGCAGGGCGTCACAGCAGTAGGGCTTCGCCGAGACTACGAGGGAGAGACGTAACGGGGGGAGGTGGAGGCGCCAGGGGCTGGTGTGTTCTCCTCCTCTCCCCCCACTATATATAGGGGTGCCAAGGGGGGGGGCGCCGGCCCTAGTAGATGAGATCTACTAGGGGGGGCGGCGGCCTAGGGGAGGTTTCCCTCCCCCCCAAGGCACCTAGGGGTGCCTTCCACCACTAGGACTCCTCCTAGGGGGAAACCCTAGGCGCATGGGCCTATAGGGGCTGGTGCCCTTGGCCCATGATGGCCAAGGCGCACCCCCTACAGCCCATGTGGCCCCCCGGGACAGGTGGCCCCATCCGGTGGACCCCCGGGACCCTTCCGGTGGTCCCGGTACAATACCGATAACCCCGAAACTTGTCCCGATGCCCGAAACAGCACTTCCTATATATAATTCTTTACCTCCGGACCATTCCGGAACTCCTCGTGACGTCCGGGATCTCATCCGGGACTCCGAACAACATTCGGGTTTCTGCATATACATATCTTCATAACCCTAGCGTCACCGAACCTTAAGTGTGTAGACCCTACGGGTTCGGGAGACATGCAGACATGACCGAGACGCTCTCAGTCAATAACCATCAGCGGGATCTGGATACCCATGATGGCTCCCACATGCTCCTCGATGTTGTCATCGGATGAACCACGATGTCGAGGATTCGATCAAACCCTGTATGCAATTCCCTTTGTCAATCGGTACGTTACTTGCCCGAGACTCGATCGTCGGTATCCCAATACCTTGTTCAGTCTCGTTACCGGCAAGTCACTTTACTCGTACCGTAATGCATGATCCCGTGTCCAACACTTTGGTCACATTGAGCTCATTATGATGATGCATTACCGAGTGGGCCCAGAGATACCTCTCCGTCATACGGAGTGACAAATCCCAGTCTCGATCCGTGTCAACCCAATAGCTACTTTCGGAGATACCTGTAATGCACCTTTATAGTCACCCAGTTACGTTGTGACGTTTGATACACCCAAGGCACTCTTACGGTATCCGGGAGTTACACGATCTCATGGTCGAAGGAAGAGATACTTGACACTTGCAAAGCTCTAGCAAAACGAACTACACGATCTTTTATGCTATGCTTAGGATTGGGTCTTGTCCATCACATCATTCTCCTAATGATGTGATCCCGTTATCAACGACATCCAATGTCCATAGTCAGGAAACCATGACTATCTGTTGATCACAACGAGCTGGTCAACTAGAGGCTTACCAGGGACATAGTGTGGTCTAAGTATTCACACGTGTATTACGATTTCCGGATAATACAGTTATAGCATGAATAAAAGACAATTATCATGAACAATGAAATATAATAATACTTTTATTATTGCCTTTAGGGCATATTTCCAACAGACTGTTGGGGAACGTTGCAGAAAATTAAAATTTTTCCTACGGTTTCACCAAGATCCATCTATGAGTTCATCTAAGCAACGAGTCTAGGGAGAGAGTTTGCATCTACATACCACTTGTAGATCGCGTGCGGAAGCTTGCAAGGTGATGATGTAGTCGTACTCGACGTGATCCAAATCACCAATGACCAGCGCCGAACGGACGGCACCTCCGCGTTCAACACACGTACGGGACGGGAGACGTCTCCTCCTTCTTGATCCAGCAAGGGGGAAGGAGAGGTTGATGAAGATCCAGCAGCACGACGGCGTGGTGGTGGATGCAGGGCGTCACAGCAGCAGGGCTTCGCCGAGACTACGAGGGAGAGACGTAACGGGGGGAGATGGAGGCGCCAGGGGCTGGTGTGTGAAGTCCCTCCTCTCCCCCACTATATATAGGGGTGCCAGGGGGGCGCCGGCCCTAGTAGATGAGATCTACTAGGGGGGCGGCGGCCTAGGGGAGGTTTCCCTCCCCCCCAAGGCACCTAGGGGTGCCTTCCACCACTAGGACTCCTCCTAGGGGGAAACCCTAGGCGCATGGGCCTATAGGGGCTGGTGCCCTTGGCCCATGAAGGCCAAGGCGCACCCCCTACAGCCCATGTGGCCCCCCGGGACAGGTGGCCCCACCCAGTGGACCCCCGGGACCCTTCCGGTGGTCCCGGTACAATACCGATAACCCCGAAACTTGTCCCGATGCCCGAAATAGCACTTCCTATATATAATTCTTTACCTCCGGACCATTCCGGAACTCCTTGTGACGTCCGGGATCTCATCCGGGACTCCGAACAACATTCGGGTTTCTGCATATACATATCTTCATAACCCTAGCGTCACCGAACCTTAAGTGTGTAGACCCTACGGGTTCGGGAGACATGCAGACATGACCGAGACGCTCTCAGTTAATAACCATCAGCGGGATCTGGATACCCATGATGGCTCCCACATGCTCCTCGATGTTGTCATCGGATGAACCACGATGTCGAGGATTCGATCAAACCCTGTATGCAATTCCCTTTGTCAATCGGTACGTTACTTGCCCGAGACTCGATCGTCGGTATCCCAATACCTTGTTCAGTCTCGTTACCGGCAAGTCACTTTACTCGTACCGTAATGCATGATCCCGTGTCCAACACCTTGGTCACATTGAGCTCATTATGATGATGCATTACTGAGTGGGCCCAGAGATACCTCTCCGTCATACGGAGTGACAAATCCCAGTCTCGATCCGTGTCAACCCAACAGCTACTTTCGGAGATACCTGTAATGCACCTTTATAGTCACCCAGTTACGTTGTGACGTTTGATACACCCAAGGCACTCTTACGGTATCCGGGAGTTACACGACCTCATGGTCGAAGGAAGAGATACTTGACACCGGCAAAGCTCTAGCAAAACGAACTACACGATCTTTTATGCTATGCTTAGGATTGGGTCTTGTCCATCACATCATTCTCCTAATGATGTGATCTCGTTATCAACGACATCCAATGTCCATAGTCAGGAAACCATGACTATCTGTTGATCACAACGAGCTGGTCAACTAGAGGCTTACTAGGGACATAGTGTAGTCTAAGTATTCACACGTGTATTACGATTTCCGGATAATACAGTTATAGCATGAATAAAAGACAATTATCATGAACAATGAAATATAATAATACTTTTATTATTGCCTCTAGGGCATATTTCCAACAGTCTCCCACTTGCACTAGAGTCACCAATCTAGTTACATTGTGATGAATCGAACACCCATAGAGTTCTGGTGTTGATCATGTTTTGCACGCGAGAGAGGTTTAGTCAGTGGATCTGCGACATTCAGATCCGTGTGCACTTTGCAAATCTCTATGTCTCCATCTTGAACATTTTCACGGATGGAGTTGAAACGACGCTTGATGTGCCTGGTCTTCTTGTGAAACCTGGGCTCCTTTGCGAGGGCAATAGCTCCAGTGTTGTCACAGAAGAGTTTGATCGGCCCCGACGCATTGGGTATGACTCCTAGGTCGGTGATGAACTCCTTCACCCAAATCGCTTCATGTGCTGCCTCCGAGGCTGCCATGTACTCCGCTTCACACGTAGATCCCGCCACGACGCTCTGCTTGCAGCTGCACCAGCTTACTGCTCCACCATTCAACATATACACGTATCCGGTTTGTGACTTAGAGTCATCCGGATCTGAGTCGAAGCTAGCGTCGACGTAACCCTTTACGACGAGCTCTTTGTCTCCTCCATAAACGAGAAACATGTCCTTTGTCCTTTTCAGGTACTTCAGGATATTCTTGACCGCTGTCCAGTGTTCCTTGCCGGGATTACTTTGGTATCTTGCTACCAAACTTACGGCAAGGTTTACATCGGGTCTGGTACACAGCATGGCATACATAATAGATCCTATGGCTGAAGCATAGGGGATGACACTCATCTCTTCTTTATCTTTTGCCGTGGTCGGTGACTGAGCTGAGCTCAGTCTCATACCTTGTAATATAGGCAAGAACCCCTTCTTGGACTGATCCATTCTGAATCTCTTCAAAATCTTATCAAGGTATGTGCTTTGTGAAAGACCTATGAGGCGTCTCGATCTATCTCTATAGATCTTGATGCCTAATATATAAGCAGCTTCTCCAAGGTCCTTCATTGAAAAACACTTATTCAAGTAGGCCTTAATGCTGTCCAGAAATTCTATATTATTTCCCATCAGGAGTATGTCATCTACATATAATATGAGAAATGCTACAGAGCTCCCACTCACTTTCTTGTAAACGCAGGCTTCTCCATAAGTCTGCATAAACCCAAACGCTTTGATCATCTCATCAAAGCGAATGTTCCAACTCCGAGATGCTTGCACCAGTCCATAAATGGATTGCTGGAGCTTGCATACTTTGTTAGCGTTCCGAGGATCGACAAAACCTTCCGGCTGCATCATATACAGTTCTTCCTTAAGATGCTCGTTAAGGAATGCTGTTTTGACGTCCATCTGCCATATCTCATAATCATAGTATGCAGCAATTGCTAACATGATTCGGACGGACTTTAGCTTCGCTACGGGAGAGAATGTCTCGTCGTAGTCAATCCCTTGAACCTGTCGATAATCCTTAGCGACAAGTCGAGCTTTATAGATGGTAACATTACCATCGGCGTCTGTCTTCTTCTTAAAGATCCATTTGTTTTCTATCGCTCGCCGATCATCGGGCAAGTCTGTCAAAGTCCATACTTTGTTTTCATACATGGATTCTATCTCGGATTTCATGGCTTCAAGCCATTTGTTGGAATCCGGGCCCGCCATTGCTTCTTCATAGTTCGAAGGTTCATTGTTGTCTAACAACATGATTTCCAGGACAGGGTTGCCGTACCACTCTGGTGCGGAACGTGTCCTTGTGGACCTACGAAGTTCAGCAGTAACTTGATCCGAAGTACCTTGATCATTATCATGGTTTTCCTCTTCAGTTGGTGTGGGCATCACAGGAACGGTTTCCTGTGCTGCGTCACTTTCCCGCTCAAGAGGTAGTACTTCATCGAGTTCTACTTTCCTCCCACTTACTTCTTTCGAGAGAAACTCTTTTTCCAGAAAGCATCCGTTCTTGGCAACAAAGATCTTGCCTTCGGATCTTAAGTAGAAGGTATACCCTATAGTTTCCTTAGGGTATCCTATGAATACACATTTTTCCGACTTGGGTTCGAGCTTTTCAGGTTGAAGTTTCTTGACATAAGCTTCGCATCCCCAAACTTTTAGAAACGACAGCTTAGGTTTCTTTCCAAACCATAATTCATACGGTGTCGTCTCAACGGATTTAGACGGTGCCCTATTTAAAGTGAATGTAGCTGTCTCTAGAGCGTATCCCCAAAATGATAGCGGTAAATCGGTAAGAGACATCATAGACCTCACCATATCCAATAGAGTGCGATTACGACGTTCGGACACACCGTTTCGCTGAGGTGTTCCAGGCGGCGTGAGCTGTGAAACGATTCCACATTTCTTTAAGTGTGTACCAAATTCGTGACTTAAGTATTCTCCTCCACGATCTGATCGTAAGAATTTTATCTTTCGGTCACGTTGATTCTCCACCTCATTCTGAAATTCCTTGAACTTTTCAAAGGTCTCAGACTTGTGTTTCATTAAGTAGACATACCCATATCTACTCAAGTCATCTGTGAGAGTGAGAACATAACGATATCCTCCGCGAGCCTCAACGCTCATTGGACCGCACACATCGGTATGTATGATTTCCAACAAGTTGGTTGCTCGCTCCATTGTTCCGGAGAACGGAGTCTTGGTCATTTTGCCCAAGAGGCATGGTTCGCACGTGTCAAATGATTCATAATCAAGATACTCTAAAAGTCCATCGGCATGGAGCTTCTTCATGCGCTTGACACCAATGTGACCAAGGCGGCAGTGCCACAAGTATGTGGGACTATCGTTATCAACTTTAAATCTTTTGGCATCTACACTATGAACATGTGTAATATTACGCTCGAGATTCATTAAGAATAAACCATTGACCATCGGAGCATGACCATAAAACATATCTCTCATATAAATCGAACAACCATTATTCTCAGACTTAAATGAGTAGCCATCTCGTATTAAACGAGATCCAGATACAATGTTCATGCTCAAACTTGGCACTAAATAACAATTATTGAGGTTCAAAACTAATCCCGTAGGTAAATGTAGAGGCAGCGTGCCGACGGCGATCACATCGACTCTGGAACCATTCCCGACGCGCATCGTCACCTCGTCCTTTGCCAGTCTCCGTTTATTCCGCAGCTCCTGCTTTGGTGTTGCCGGCCTTCTTATCCGCTAAGTATTTGGGGCAGTTCCGCTTCCAGTGACCCTTCCCCTTGCAATAAAAGCACTCAGTCTCAGGCTTGGGTCCATTCTTTGACTTCTTCCCGGTAACTGGCTTACCAGGCGCGGCAACATCTTTGCCGTCCTTCTTGAAGTTCTTCTTACCCTTGCCCTTCTTGAACTTAGTGGTCTTATTGACCATCAACACTTGATGTTCTTTCTTGATTTCAGCCTCTGCTGACTTCAGCATCGAGAACACTTCAGGAATGGTCTTTTCCATCCCCTGCATGTTGTAGTTCATCACAAAGCTCTTGTAGCTTGGTGGGAGCGACTGGAGGATTCTGTCAATGACCGCCTCATCTGGGAGGTTAATGTTCAGCTGGGTCATACGGTTGTGCAACCCAGACATCTTCAGGATGTGCTCACTGACAGAACTGTTTTCCTCCATCTTACAACTGTAGAACTTGTCGGAGACATCATATCTCTCGACCCGGGCATGAGCTTGGAAAACTAGTTTCAGCTCTTCGAACATCTCATATGCTCCGTGATGCTCAAAACATTTTTGGAGCCCCGGTTCTAAGCTGTAAAGCATGCCGCACTGAACGAGGGAGCAATCATCAGCGCGAGTTTGCCAAGCATTCATAATGTCTTGGTTCTCTGGGACGGGAGCGTCACCTAGCGGTCCTTCTAGGACATATTGTTTCCTGGCAGCTATGAGGATGATCCTCAGGTTCCGGACCCAGTCCGTATAGTTGCTGCCATCATCTTTCAGCTTGGTTTTCTCTAGGAACGCGTTGAAGTTCATGTTGACGTTAGCGTTGGCCATTGATCTACAAGACATATTTGCAAAGGTTTTAGACTAAGTTCATGATAATAAAGTTCTAATCAAATTAAGAACTCCCACTTAGTTTAGACATCCCTTTAGTCATCTAAGTGTTACACAATCCGAGTCGACTAGCCCGTGTCCGATCATCACGTGAGACGGACTAGTCATCGTCGGTGAACATTTTCATGTTGATCGTATCTTCCATACGACTCGTGTTCGACCTTTCGGTCTCCGTGTTCTGAGGCCATGTATGCACATGCTAGGCTCGTCAAGTTAACCCTAAGTGTTTTCGCTGTGTAAAACTGTCTTACACCCATTGTATGTGAACGTAAGAATCCATCACACCCGATCATCACGTGGTGCTTAGAAACGACGAACTGTAGCAACGGTGCACAGTTAGGGGAGAACACTTCTTGAAATTTTATAAGGGATCATCTTATTTACTACCGTCGTCCTAAGTAAACAAGATGCATAATACATAATAAACATCACATGCAATTATATAGTTGTGACATGATATGGCCAATATCATATAGCTCCATTGATCTTCATCTTCGGGGCTCCATGATCATCTTGTCACCGGCTTGACACCATGATCTCCATCATCATGATCTCCATCATCGTGTCTTCATGAAGTTGTCACGCCAACGACTACTTCTACTTCTATGACTAATGTTTAGCAATAAAGTAAAGTAGTTTACATGACGTTATTCAATGACACGCAGGTCATACAAAAAATAATGACAACTCCTATGGCTCCTGCCGGTTGTCATACTCATCGACATGCAAGTCGTGAATCCTATTACAAAGAACATGATCTCATACATCACAATTCATTATTCATCACAACTTTTGGCCATATCACATCACATGATCAATCGCTGCAAAAACAAGTTAGACGTCCTCTAATTGTTGTTGCATCTTTTACGTGGCTGCAATTGGGTTCTAGCAAGAATGTTTTCTTACCTACGAATCACCACAACGTGATTTTGTCAACTTCTATTTACCCTTCATAAGGGCCCTGTTCATCGATTCCGCTCCAACTAAGGTGGGAGAGACAGACACCCGCTAGCCACCTTATGCAACTTGTGCATGTCAGTCGGTGGAACCGGTCTCACGTAAGAGTACGTGTAAGGTTGGTCCGGGCCGCTTCATCCCACAATACCGTTGAGCAAGAAAAGACTAGTAGAGGCAAGTAAGATGACAAAATCCACGCCCACAACAAAGTTGTGTTCTACTCGTGCAAAGAGAACTACGCATAGACCTAGCTCATGATGCCACTATTGGGGAACGTTGCAGAAAATTAAAATTTTTCTTACGGTTTCACCAAGATCCATCTATGAGTTCATCTAAGCAACGAGTCTAGGGAGAGAGTTTGCATCTACATACCACTTGTAGATCGCGTGCGGAAGCTTGCAAGGTGATGATGTAGTCGTACTCGACGTGATCCAAATCACCGATGACCAGCGCCGGACGGACGGCACCTCCGCGTTCAACACACGTACGGGACGGGAGACGTCTCCTCCTTCTTGATCCAGCAAGGGGGAAGGAGAGGTTGATGAAGATCCAGCAGCACGACGGCGTGGTGGTGGATGCAGGGCGTCACAGCAGCAGGGCTTCGCCGAGACTACGAGGGAGAGACGTAACGGGGGGAGGTGGAGGCGCCAGGGGCTGGTGTGTTCTCCTCCTCTCCCCCCCACTATATATAGGGGTGCCAAGGGGGGGCGCCGGCCCTAGTAGATGAGATCTACTAGGGGGGGCGGCGGCCTAGGGGAGGTTTCCCTCCCCCCCCAAGGCACCTAGGGGTGCCTTCCACCACTAGGACTCCTCCTAGGGGGAAACCCTAGGCGCATGGGCCTATAGGGGCTGGTGCCCTTGGCCCATGATGGCCAAGGCGCACCCCCTACAGCCCATGTTGCCCCCCGGGACAGGTGGCCCCACCCGGTGGACCCCCGGGACCCTTCCGGTGGTCCCGGTACAATACCGATAACCCCGAAACTTGTCCCGATGCCCGAAACAGCACTTCCTATATATAATTCTTTACCTCCGGACCATTTCGGAACTCCTCGTGACGTCCGGGATCTCATCCGGGACTCCGAACAACATTCGGGTTTCTGCATATACATATCTTCATAACCCTAGCGTCACCGAACCTTAAGTGTGTAGACCCTACGGGTTCGGGAGACATGCAGACATGACCGAGACGCTCTCAGTCAATAACCATCAGCGGGATCTGGATACCCATGATGGCTCCCACATGCTCCTCGATGTTGTCATCGGATGAACCACGATGTCAAGGATTCGATCAAACCCTGTATGCAATTCCCTTTGTCAATCGGTACGTTACTTACCCGAGACTCGATCGTCGGTATCCCAATACCTTGTTCAGTCTCGTTACCGGCAAGTCACTTTACTCGTACCGTAATGCATGATCCCGTGTCCAACACCTTGGTCACATTGAGCTCATTATGATGATGCATTACTGAGTGGGCCCAGAGATACCTCTCCGTCATACGGAGTGACAAATCCCAGTCTCGATCCGTGTCAACCCAACAGCTACTTTCGGAGATACCTGTAATGCACCTTTATAGTCACCCAGTTACGTTGTGACGTTTGATACACCCAAGGCACTCTTACGGTATCCGGGAGTTACACGATCTCATGGTCGAAGGAAGAGATACTTGACACCGGCAAAGCTCTAGCAAAACGAACTACACGATCTTTTATGCTATGCTTAGGATTGGGTCTTGTCCATCACATCATTCTCCTAATGATGTGATCTCGTTATCAACGACATCCAATGTCCATAGTCAGGAAACCATGACTATCTGTTGATCACAACGAGCTGGTCAACTAGAGGCTTACCAGGGACATAGTGTAGTCTAAGTATTCACACGTGTATTATGATTTCCGGATAATACAGTTATAGCATGAATAAAAGACAATTATCATGAACAATGAAATATAATAATACTTTTATTATTGCCTCTAGGGCATATTTCCAACAAAAGGACATGAGGGATTTTATACTAGTTCAGCCCCTTCGATGAAGGTAAAGGCCTACGTCTAGTTGTGATGGGATTATTGGGGTCTCGCTAACCAGGGAGCTGAACAAGCTATGCCTGGTTATCGAGTTGTTGTTTCTTGGCTCGGTCTCTCCTTTCCTTATCTTACAATACAAGTTACATGACTATGGCGGTTTACCACTATGGGCCCTAATCCTCCTTTTGGCTCTGGGCCTCTAAGCTTCATAGTAAAGCGCCATCTTCTGAGTCTTCGTGGGCTTCAATATAGTTGAGGGTGAACCGGCCCCTCCTGGGCGGTTTACACTCAGTAGTTATATCCCCAACATTAGGCCCCACATTGATTTGAACTTGTTCATGTCGATCTTCAGTACTTCGAAAAATCCTGGGAACATCTTCCTTCATTTCTCGTAAACCGCCACGATGTCTTCTTTTATAAACTTTGTTAAACCGTCGTGATGTCATCCTCTGGACACAGCAACGGATCATCATGACATCATCTCTGTAAAAAACGATTAAAAAGATTCCCTTCCTTTAATGGCATTCCAGAAATCAAGGTGACAGCTGCGGCCCGTGCCGCTTTGGGCTCCTCGATTCTTGCGCCTGTCTCTTATCTTCTGCCCTGTTATAAATAAAACCCAATGGGCCCTTCCATTTCCTCCTATTTCTTCTCGTCTTCCTCCTTGCGACCCGAAGAACCCTAGCGCCGCCGCCGCCGTCGACCTTCGAATCTGCACCAACCAAGGCCGCTGCATCAACCTATTTGTACCAGAAACCCTGCAACGCTCCACCGCCGCCGAGTGGCCCTAGTAAGTTCACTTTCCTATAACCCTAGATCTCCATTAGGGCTTTTCGAGTTCATCCATGCTCGCCGCCGTTCAACAGTTCTTCTGCGCCCTTCTCTTAGTCTTTTTCCTGAATTTATATGTGCACCTGATAGTTTTGAACTGCGGCTAGATCCATATCGTTAGTTCACCATACCGTAGCATCTTGCCGCTCCTGAACGGACTGCGTATGGATCGTCTCCGTTCCTCTTAGCGCCATTGTAGGGCTTAGAAAAGTTTTCTTTATTTATCCACGGTAGATCCAAAATTATACTGCAATATTGTGAAACCTGTTTCTGTAAACACTTAGTAGATTTTCAGCTCTGGCTCTTCTGCCTAAAGGCGGTTTAATCTTTGGTAGTCAATCCGCCATACCCCATTAGTCCTCACTTTAAACCGCCAATTTGACTTGAATAGCAATTTTCTGGTTTAACACTGAGTAGTATACTTAAACCATCAATCGTAAACCGGCTTTCATTTTTTCTTTCACAGTTTGCCTCCCAAAATGACCAAGCAATTCTCTGCTTGCAACTAGGTTCCGTCCCGGATCACGGAAACACAGATCAACGGATATGTCACCACTGACGCTTTAGCCACAAAAAGGGTCCTTCATTGGCGAGTTCCGGGCTCTGAGTGCCCTCCTGAACCTCAAGATGGAGAGGTGGTTGTATTTATGCAACACTTAGACCGGGGATTCAGCCCGCCCGGATCAAAATTCTTCCGGGATGTCCTTGTGAGCTTTCAAATCCATCCACAAGATATTGGACCGAATTCTGTGTCTAATATATGCAACTTTCAAGTATTCTGTGAAGTTTACCTTCAAGAAGAACCATCTGTGGAGCTGTTCCGGGATTTTTTCCATCTAAACTGCCGCACGGAGTTCTCGGATGGTCCTAACACAGAACTTGGTGGGGTATCAATCCAGAAGAGGAAAGAAGTTGACTTTCCTCATGCAAAACACCACAGCCATCCTAAAGATTAGAACCAAACTTGGTTTTATTGCCAGAATACTGCCCTTGCTGGAGAAAATCCCTTGCCGGGTTACTGCCCTGAACGGCTTAGCAACGGCCAGCCGTTGCCTCTACGCTTAACTGCCCAAGAACGGAAGACTTATGCACCTCAACTCGCCAAGCTTCGGGCCCTCATGGCCAATGGTTTAACTGGTATTGATCTCGTCCACTCCTGGGTCTCCTGGGGTATTTTGCCATTAAGTCGCCGCCCCGGATTAATGCATGAATACATGGGCAACGTCAAGGATCCTCAATGATATCACGAAATAGTAATGATAGATATTGAAGTTACTGAATCTGTGAAGAAGATGCTGGATGAACCGATCGCCGCATGCAGCCAAGTCGGGTTGCCACCTTTTTGCGCCACCAACAAACCGCCAGCGATAAAGTTGAACTTAATGCTCACTGATTCGCCTCCGCTTTAACAATGTGCTAATGCTCCTTTGTTTTAATTTTGCAGGCCAACAACTCCTTCTGGAAAAGGACTAAACTGGCTAGGGCTCCCCGTGCAAAGAGCAAGGTCACCAAGAAAGCGGGCAAGAAGAAAACCACCGAGTCTTCTGATCCGCCAGAAGATGTTGACAAATCAGTTCCAGAGGTAGAACTTGATTCACTTGGTTCCTTTTTCATACACCTTATTGACAAT
The DNA here is from genome assembly GCF_002162155.2 of Triticum dicoccoides. Taxonomy (NCBI): domain Eukaryota; kingdom Viridiplantae; phylum Streptophyta; class Magnoliopsida; order Poales; family Poaceae; genus Triticum; species Triticum dicoccoides. Next base: position 574,239,915 of record NC_041389.1, on the reverse strand, counting down.
GACTATTCCCAGGATGATGCGGCACCCAGTCGTGCAGACCATCTTGAGGTAATCTCTCTTTCCTCTGATTCAGATCTTGCACCGGTTCAAAGATTTCGTCGTGTAGTTCGGAAAGTAAAATACACTCACCCTCTTGCTTATCTGGATCCAAAATTTTCTTTGAAGACACAGCAAGCTGAAGAGCGTCGCACAACCTGGCACAGTGGCCAGCAAATCACCTCCTCCAGTTTATCGGACACGCCAAACCGGAAACGTCGTCCAGAGGTTACTTGTTCTCCCGAAAAACTTTATCCTTTGAAGGGTTTCTTCAGATACCCACTTAATCCGTCTGATCCAAATTACCAGGCGTCTTCTAATTCGTCTGACGGTTCATCAACCACTCAGCCGCCTCCTCTTAAAACCGTCCCTGGGTAAGTATATTATTCTTCATGTTTTTCCTTCATAGTTCGGTTTACCGTGCTAATCTTTGTTGTGATGTCACAGTGCCAAAGCCCGCTTGAGCAAGAAGGCTAAAACTAGTACCCCCATTGGTGAAGTTGAACCGGAGAGGTCTGCTGAGGACATCGATAGAAATACCGATGTTATGGACGATTCCATTCCACAAGGCGTGAACATTGAAGCTAATCCGCCGGAGGCTGACCCGACAACTCATATTGATCCGTCGAGCCCTCATGCTACCCCTCCAAGCCCGGCTGCTGATCCGCCAAGCCCAGCTGCTAATCCGCCAAGTCCAGCCAGGGGTACCAGCAATCCGCCAAGTCCACCAAGAAATGATGATGATGATGTTGTAATTACTGGCACGGCTCACACCAGTCCTGGTAATCCGGTTATCTTGGCCAAACATACCGCCAAGGAGGAATTTGCTGCTATGGGCAAGGTAAAGGCGAAGACGGATTTATCCCACTTCATCAATCTTAGCGCTGAAGAACTTCATTCCGGCTATTTAAACCGCCTGTACACCAGCCGTGACTTTGAAGCCGGTTTGGTGAACCTGATGAAGGAGCGTTATGAGGTATGAATACTTTGAAACTTGTTCTATTCTGTATCTTTTCCATTGTAGCCCCCAAGGGCCGGTTTATCTCCTAAAGATAAACCGGGACTTTGATATAAAGAACACTTCAACGTAGTAGCCCCCAAGGGCCGGTTTGTCTTCTTGAAGACAAACCGGGACTGTCTGTCCTTGTTAATTGCCTTTCCTTGATCAAATGTGCATTAGCCCCCAAGTGCCAGGCTTAATACCTAAATTGAGCCTTGGGACTTGAAAAATACTCACTTGAAAAAGCAAGCGACATTAGCCCCCAAGTGCTAAGTGTATAATTTATTATGCGCTTGGGACTTTAAGAGATTTTTAACTATTGTATCATCTGACTTTGCAGGTTGACATGAAGACCAAAGAGTCCCAAACCGCCGATCTTCAAGAAATCCTTAAGCTACAGCAAGAAGAGACCTCTAAAGCCAAAGAAGAGCTCAAGGGTGCCTTATCGGCCATGGAGCAACTTAAAGAGGGCTTCAAAACTGAACGCACCAACTGGGAGACTGAAAAGGCTGAGTTATTGAAGCGGGCAGAAGATGCTGAAGCAGCCCTTAAACCGGTGGAAGAAGAGCTGACGGGTCTGAAGCATCAAGTGAATTCCATGACGACTGTCGTGTTTGGTAAGTACCTTAGAACACCTGCTCTGTAGTACTATCAACTCCGCCAGTTTAACTTGAATTTCTTAAACGGTCGCAGGCCATTGCATTGCTCATCTTGGAATAGATATGTGGATGAAATTGAAGGCGGCATATACACTGATTGAGCAACTGTATACTGGTGCACAACGGGTTATCTCTGCAGTCTCTTACAACAAACCGGCACCAACATTTATCAAGGACACGTTATCAAGATTATCCATGACACCAGCTCAGATAGAGGAGGTGAAGCGATCTGCTGCCAGGGCAGGCGCTTTACTGGCACTGACTCAGGCCAAAGCATGGATATCTGACTTGGATCCGGTTGACATCGCCAAGGGATTTCCAGATGAACATGCAGACGGATCAGCATTTGACAATGAAACACTCAAAGCTCTAACAAAGGAGATGCGTCCATTGTCCAGTCAGCTGGCTGCAGAGGCTAACTTGACTGTTCATCGGTCTTTTTATGATGAAGAGAACCATCGAGTTGATATGACTGTGACAGCAATGCAAAACCTTATCCCGCCAATTCGTAAGCACACTTATGCCCCTGATGTTGACCCGTCCGATCTGATATGTGAAGAAGCTGTCTTTCAGGCTCTAACCCGGATTGACTGGACCACCCTTGACTTCCAGCCTCTGGGTGGAGAGGAGGAGGTTGAACCGGCGCCTGAAGATCCTTCCACTTCACGTCGTCCTGGCAATGAGTCTTAATCCGGCATTTGTGTTTCTTTGACAAACTTTGTTGGGCAAGAACAATCAGCATTTTGGGCCTCAAAGCGCCTTGTAATAGGCTAGTTAAAACTCTTTGATTTGTTGTGCTGACGCACGACTTTTGTTGAACCGCCAGGATAAATGCAATGTTTGATTATGCTCTGATAATGCGATCCTGAAGCCTGCATATAGAAAGTTTGTCCTGGCGGTTTACCGCTGGACGGGTCATAATGCCCAAGATAAAGCCTGATTGATAATCAAACCTTAAGAAATATGAAATAACTCATACCTGTGATGTGATATCACTTAGTTGGTTTACCAACTTTGATTGTAATAAGGGTGAAGACCCAAAATCTTGAATTTGTATAACTCCACTATATATTGATGGCTTATAATAAGTCATGCCGGGTTACGATGAACACCAGATGATCAAAACTGGTGACAAGTAGTCAAAACCAGGCCGGGTTAATAAACTCCGATTTGATAATAAGGTATGTCAACTTGTAGTTGAAAACCAAGCCGGGTTAACAAACACCGGGTTAATATGATGACTGAAAAGTCATACCGGATCAAGGATACCGGGTCAACATAGAATTTCGTCAAAAGAAAATAAACATTGACAAAGGCAAATAAAATCGTGTAGTCCAGGCTTTTTGAGGGCTGCCAGGCCCAAATTCGAGGCTTTTCGTGGGCTGCCAGGCCGCTGAGTTAAACCATTTGACAAAGCCTTTTAAGATGGGCCTCCAACTAACCAATAACCGTTTTAACTTCGACAAGTTCAGGGTCTCAATGAGAGTAACTGTCAAACGTTTGGCGGGTCATGCCAGGATTACCTGGATAGGAGTGCCTTACTTGATGAAGGCAGGTTAACCCGGTGTTTTAGGTAAATATACCAGGCTTCCAAGTCGTGGGTCAATACCCAGTTACAAGGGTCCTTTCAAACTCTTTGTTACTTTACACAAAGAGCCCCCAAGTAACTTGATGAGCTGTGCTCATTGGGTGCCTATGTTTGAGCCGTGCATAGCATCCAGACTCTCTTTGGCCCCTTGGGTGTGAAGCTCCCAAGCTGTATTGTGGCATGGTAGCCGGTTTAACAGGTAGTACTCCGCTTTGTCAGCTGAAGCCCCCATGTAACTCATAGGATATTTGAGAAAACCAACAGAGGCCCTGCTTATAGCAAGGATGCTGGTTTATTTTATTGATTATAATATATACATTGTCGAAATATGTACATAAGAAAAGCCTATGGCTCAAGTGTAGTAAGGCCGTAGGAGAGCTATGTTCCACGTCCGTCGGGTCTCCTCCTCAGAGCTGCGTGAGTTGTCTCAAACGTCAATGAGGTAGTATGATCCGTTGTGCAGATTCTTGCTGACCACAAAGGGTCCTTCCCAAGGTGGGGATAACTTGTGCATGTCGGTCTGATCCTGGATGAGCCGGAGCACCAAGTCACCTTCTTGAAAGGTTCTTGTCCTAACCCAGCGGCTGTGATAATGCAGGTCTTGCTGATAAACCACTGAACGAGCCAAAGCCATATCCCGTTTTTCATCTAACAGGTCCAACGCCTCCTGGCGTGCTTGCTCATTGTCTGCTTCAACATAATTGGCAACCCGGGGCGAATCATGACGAATATCACTTGGGAGGACCGCCTCTGCCCCGTAGTGTTGGGGAACGTAGTAATTTCAAAAAAAATCCTACGCACACGCAAGATCATGGTGATGGCATAGCAACGAGAGGGGAGAGTGTTGTCCACGTACCCTCGTAGACCGTAAGCGGAAGTGTTATGACAACGCGGTTGATGTAGTCGTACGTCTTCACGATCCGACCGATCCAAGTACCGAACGTACGGCACCTCCGAGTTCAGCACACGTTCAGCTCGATGACGATCCCAGGGCTCCGATCCAGGAAAGCTTCGGGGATGAGTTCCGTCAGCACGACGGCGTGGTGACGATGATGATGTTCTACCGGCATAGGGCTTCGCCTAAACTCCGTGAAGATATGACCGAGGTGGAATACGGTGGAGGGGGGCACCGCACACGGCTAAGGAACGATCCATAGATCAACTTCTGTTGTGCCTAGAGGTGCCCCCCTGCCCCCCTATATAAAGGAGCAAGGGGGGAGGGGGCGGCCGGCCTAGGAGGGGCGCGCCAAGGGGAGTCCTACTCCCACCGGGAGTAGGACTCCCTCCTTCCTTGTTGGAGTAGGAGAAGGGGGAAAGAGGGGGAGAGGAGGAAGGAAAAGGGGGCCGCACCCCTTGTCCAATTCGGACCAGAGGGGGGCTGCACGCCTCCTTCCTTTCGGCCTCTCTCCTCTATTCCCGTATGGCCCAATAAGGCCCATATAGTCCCCGGCGAATTCCCGTAACTCTCCGGTATTCCGAAAAATACTCGAATCACTCGGAACCTTTCCGAACTCCGAATATAGTCGTCCAATATATCGATCTTTACGGCTCGACCATTTCGAGACTCCTCCTCATGTCCCCGATCTCATCGGGGACTCCGAACTCCTTCGGTACATCAAAACTCATAAACTCATAATATAACTATCATCGAAACCTTAAGCGTGCGGACCCTACGGGTTCGAGAACTATGTAGACATGACCTAGAACTATTCTCGGTCAGTAACCAATAGCGGAACCTGGATGCTCATATTGGCTCCTACATATTCTACGAAGATCTTTATCGGTCAAACCGCATAACAACATACGTTGTTCCCTTTGTCATCGGTATGTTACTTGCCCGAGATTCGATCATCGGTATCCAATACCTAGTTCAATCTCGTTACCGGCAAGTCTCTTTACTTGTTATGTAATGCATCATCCCGTGACCAACTCATTGGTCACATTGCTTGCAAGGCTTATAGTGATGTGTATTACCGAGACGGCCCAGAGATACCTCTCCGACAATCGGAGTGACAAAACCTAATCTCGAAATACGCCAACTCAACATGTACCTTCGGAGACACCTGTAGTACTTCTTTATAATCACCCAGTTACGTTGTGACGTTTGGTAGTACCCAAAGTGTTCCTCCGGTAAACGGGAGTTGCATAATCTCATAGTTACAGGAACGTGTATAAGTCATGAAGAAAGCAATAGCAATATACTAAACGATCAAGTGCTAGGCTAACGGAATGGGTCATGTCAATCACATCATTCTCCTAATGATGTGATCCCATTAATCAAATGACAACACATGTCTATGGTTAGGAAACATAACCATCTTTGATTAATGAGCTAGTCAAGTAGAGGCATACTAGTGACTATATGTTTGTCTATGTATTCACACATGTATCATGTTTCCGGTTAATACAATTCTAGCATGAATAATTAACATTTATCATGAAATAAGGAAATGAATAATAACTTTATTATTGCCTCTAGGGCATATTTCCTTCAGTCTCCCACTTGCACTAGAGTCAATAATCTAGTTCACATCGCTATGTGATTTAACACCAATATTCACATCTGCATGTAATTAATACCCATAGTTCACATCATCATGTGATCAACACCCAAAGGGTTTACTAGAGTCAATAATCTAGTTCACATCGCTATGTGATTAACACCCAAAAGAGTACTAAGGTATGATCATGTTTTGCTCATGAGAGAAGCTTAGTCAACGGGTCTGTCATATTTAGAGCCGTATGTATTTCGCAAATATTCTATGTCCACAATGCTCTGCACGGAGCTACTCTAGCTAATTTCTCCCACTTTCAATATGTATCCAGATTGAGACTTAGAGTCATCTGGATTGGTGTAAAAGCTTGCATCGTTGTAACTTTAACGACGGGCTCTTTTATCACCTCCATAATCGAGAAACATCTCCTTAGTCCTCACTAAGGATATTCTTGACCCCATGTCCAGTGATCTACTTATTAGATCAAAATTGTATTCCTTTGCCAAACACAGAGCAAGGTATACAATAGGTCTAGTTCACAACATAGCATACTTTATAGAACCTATGACTGAGGCATAGGGAATGACTTTTCATTCTCTTTCTATTTTCTGCAATGGTCGGGTCTTGAGTCTTACTCAACTTCACACCTTGTAACACAGGCAAGAACTCCTTCTTTGGCTGTTCCATTTTGAACTATTTCAAAAATTTATCAAGGTATGTACTCATTGAAAAATCTTATCAAGCGTCTTGATCTATCTATATAGATCTTGATGCTCAATGTGTAAGCAGCTTCACCGAGGTCTTGCTTTGAAAAACTCTTATTCAAGTATCCTTTCATGCTATCCAGAATTTCCATATCATTTCCAATTAACAATATGTCATCCACATATAATATTAGAAATGCTACAGAGCTCCCACTCACTTTCTTGTAAATACAGGCTTCTTCAAAAAGTCTGTATAAAACCATATGCTTTGATTAACTCATCAAAGCGTATATTCCAACTCCGAGATGCTTGCACCAGTCCATAGATGGATCACTAGAGCTTGCACACTTTGTTAGCATCTTTAGGATTGACAAAAACTTTTTGGTTGCATCATATACAACTCTTCTTTAATAAATCCATTAAGGAATGCAGTTTTGACATCCATTTGCCAGATTTCATAAAATGTGGCAATTGCTAACATGATTCAGACAGACTTAAGCTTCGATACGAGTGAGAAAATCTCATCATATTCAACACCTTGAACTTGTTGAAAACCTTTCGCAACAATTCTAGCTTTGTAGATAGTAACACTATCAGCGTCCGTCTTCCTCTTGAAGATCCATTTAATCTCAATGTCTCGCCGATCATTGGGCAAGTCAATCAAAGTCCATACTTTGTTTTCATATATGGATCTTATCTCAGATCTCATGGCCTCGAGCCATTTTGCGGAATCTGGGCTCACCATCGCTTCTTCATAGTTCGTAGGTTCGTCATGGTCTAGTAACATAACTTCTAGAACAGGATTACCGTACCACTCTGGTGCGGATCTTACTCTGTAAGACCTACGAGATTCTGTAGTAACTTAATCTGAAGTTTCATGATCATCATCATTAACTTCCTCACTAATTGGTGTAGGCATCACTGGAACTGATTTCTGTGATGAATTACTTTCCAATTTGGGAGAAGGTACAATTACCTTATCAAGTTCTACTTTCCTCCCACTCACTTCTTTCGAGAGAAACTCCTTCTCTAGAAAGGATCCATTCTTAGCAACGAATGTGTTGCCTTCGGATCTGTGATAGAAGGTGTACCCAATAGTTACCTTTGGGTATTCTATGAAGACGCACTTCTCCGATTTGGGTTCGAGCTTATTAGGTGAAAACTTTTTCACATAAGCATCACAGCCCCAAACTTTATGAAACGACAACTTTGGTTTCTTGCCAAACCATAGTTCATAAGGCGTCGTCTCAATGGATTTCGATGGTGCCCTATTTAAAGTGAATGCAACTGTCTCTAATGCATAACCCCAAAACGATAGTAGTAAATCAGTAAGATACATCATAGATCGCACCATATCCAATAAAGTGCGGTTACGACGTTCGGACACACCGTTACGCTGTGGTGTTCCAGGTGGCATGAGTTTGTGAAACTATTCCACATTGTTTTAATTGAAGACCAAACTCGTAACTCAAATATTCTCCTCTACGATCAGATCGTAGAAACTTTATTTTCTTGTTACGATGATTCTCCACTTCACTCTAAAATTCTTTGAACTTTTCAAATGTTTCAGACTTGTGTTTCATTAAGTAGATATACCCATATCTGCTCAAATCATTTGTGAAGGTCAGAAAGTAACGATACTTGCCACGAGCATCAACACTCATTGGATCGCATACATCGTTATGTATTATTTCCAATAAGTCAGTAGCTTGTTCCATTGTTCTGGAGAACGGAGTTTTTAGTCATCTTGCCCAAAAGGCACGGTTCGCAAGCATCAAATGATTCATAACCAAGTGATTCTGAAAATCCATCTTTATGGAGTTTCTTCATGCACTTTACACCGATATGACCCAAACGGCAGTGCCACAAATAAGTTGCACTATCATTATCAACTTTGCATCTTTTGGCATCAATATTATGAATATGTGTATCACTACGATCGAGATCCAACAAACTATTTTCATTGGGTGTATGACCATCAAAGGTTTTATTCATTTAAACAGAACAACAATTATTCTCTGATTTTAAATGAATAACCGTATTGCAATAAACATGATCAAATCATATTCATGCTCAACGCAAACACCAAATAACATTTATTTAGGTTCAACACTAATCCCGAAAGTATAGGGAGTGTGCGATGATGATCATATCAATCTTGGAACCACTTCCAACACACATCGTCACTTCACCCTCAACTAGTTTCTGTTTATTCTGTAACTCTTGTTTCGAGTTACTAATCTTAGCAACCGAACAAGTATCAAATACTCAGGGGTTACTATAAACACTAGTAAGGTACACATCAATAACATGTATATCAAATATACCCTTGTTCACTTTGCCATCCTTCTTATCCACCAAATATTCAAGGCATTTCCGCTTCTAGTGACCATTTCCTTTGCAGTATAATCACTCAGTTTCAGGCTTTGGTCCAGCTTTGGGCTTCTTCGCGGGAGTGACAACTTGCTTGCCATTCTGCTTGAAGTTCCCTTTCTTTCCCTTTGCCCTTTTCTTGAAACTAGTGGTCTTGTCAATCATCAACACTTGATGCTCTTTCTTGATTTCTACCTTCGTCGATTTCAACATCATGAAGAGCTCGGGAATTGTTTTCGTCATCCCTTGCATACTATAGTTCATCACGAAGTTCTAATAACTTAGTGATGGTGACTAGAGAATTCTGTCAATCACTATCTTATCTGGAAGATTAACTCCCACTTGATTCAAGTGATTGAAGTACCTAGACAATCTGAGCACATGCTTACTAGTTGAGCGATTCTTCTCCATCTTTTAGCTATAGAACTTGTTGGAGACTTCATATCTCTCAACTCGGGTATTTGCTTGAAATATTAACTTCAATTCCTGGAACATCTCATATGGTCCATGACGTTCAAAACATCTTTGAAGTCCCGATTCTAAGCCATTAAGCATGGTGCACTAAACTATCAAGTAGTCATCATATTGAGCTAGCCAAACGTTCATAACGTTTGCGTCTGCTCCTGCAATAGGTCTGTCACCTAGCGGTGCATTAAGGACATAATTCTTCTGTGCAGCAATGAGGATAAACCTCAGATCACGGATCCAATCCGCATCGTTGCTACTAACATCTTTCAACACAATTTTCTCTAGGAACATATCAAAATAAACATATGAAAGCAACAACGCAAGCTATTGATCTACAACATAATTTGCAAAATACTACCAGGACTAAGTTCATGATAAATTTAAGTTCAATTAATCATATTACTTAAGAACTCCCACTTAGATAGACATCCCTCTAATCCTCTAAGTGATTACGTGATCCATATCAACTACACCATGTCCGATCATCACGTGAGATGGAGTAGTTTCAATGGTGAACATCACTATGTTGATCATATCTACTATATGATTCACGCTCGACGTTTCGGTCTCCATGTTCCGAGGCCATATCTGTATATGCTAGGCTCGTCAAGTTTAACCTGAGTATTCCGCGTGTGCAACTGTTTTGCACCCGTTGTATTTGAACGTAGAGCCTATCACACCCGATCATCACGTGGTGTCTCAGCACGAAGAACTTTCGCAACGGTGCATACTCAGGGAGAACACTTCTTGATAATTTAGTGAGAGATCATCTTAAAATGCTACCGTCAATCAAAGCAAGATAAGATGCATAAAGGATAAACATCACATGTAATCAATAGAAGTGATATGATATGGCCATCATCATCTTGTGCTTGTGATCTTCATCTTCGAAGCACCGTCGTGATCACCATCGTCACCGGCGCGACACCTTGATCTCCATCTTAGCATCATTGTCGTTACGCCATCTATTGCTTCTACGACTATCGCTACCACTTAGTGATAAAGCAAAGCAATTACAGGGCGTTTGCATTTCATACAATAAAGCGACAACCATATGGCTCCTGCCAGTTGCCGATAACTTCGGTTACAAAACATGATCATCTCATACAATAAAATATAGCATCACATCTTGACCATATCACATCACAACATGCCCTGCAAAAACAAGTTAGACGTCCTCTACTTTGTTGTTGCAAATTTTACGTGGCTGCTACGGGCTTAGCAAGAACCGTTCTTACCTACGCATCAAAACCACAACGATAGTTCATCAAGTTAGTGCTGTTTTAACCTTTGCAAGGACCGGGCGTAGCCACACTTGATTCAGCTAAAGTGAGAGAGATAGACACCCGCCAGCCACCTTTAAGCACAAGTGCTCGTAACGGTGAAACCAGTCTCGCGTAAGCATACGCGTAATGTCGGTCCGGGCCGCTTCATCTCACAATACCGCCGAACCAAAGTATGACATGCTGGTAAGCAGTATGACTTGTATCGCCCACAACTCACTTGTATTCTACTCGTGCATATAACATCAACGCATAAAACCTGGCTCTGATACCACTGTTGGGGAACGTAGTAATTTCAAAAAGCTTCCTACGCACACGCAAGATCATGGTGATGGCATAGCAACGAGAGGGGAGAGTGTTGTCCACGTACCCTCGTAGATCGTAAGCGGAAGCGTTATGACAACGCGGTTGATGTAGCCGTACGTCTTCACGATCCGACCGATCCAAGTACCGAACGTACGGCACCTCCGAGTTCAGCACACGTTCAGCTCGATGACGATCCCAGGGCTCCGATCCAGGAAAGCTTCGGGGATGAGTTCCGTCAGCACGACGGCGTGGTGACGATGATGATGTTCTACCGGTGCAGGGCTTCGCCTAAACTCCGCTACCGGTGCAGGGCACCGCACACGGCTAAGGAACGATCCGTAGATCAACTTCTGTTGTGCCTAGAGGTGCCCCTGCCCCCGTATATAAAGGAGCAAGGGGGGAGGGGGCGGCCGGCCTAGGAGGGGCGCGCCAAGGGGAGTCCTACTCCCACCGGGAGTAGGACTCCCTCCTTCCTTGTTGGAGTAGGAGAAGGGGGAAAGAGGGGGAGAGGAGGAAGGAAAAGGGGGCCGCACCCCTTGTCCAATTCGGACCAGAGGGGGGCTGCGCGCCTCCTTCCTTTCGGCCTCTCTCCTCTATTCCCGTATCGCCCAATAAGGCCCATATAGTCCCCGGCGAATTCCCGTAACTCTCCGGTACTCCGAAAAATACTCGAATCACTCGGAACCTTTCCGAACTCCGAATATAGTCGTCCAATATATCGATCTTTACGTCTCGACCATTTCGAGACTCCTCGTCATGTCCCCGATCTCATCGGGGACTCCGAACTCCTTCGGTACATCAAAACTCATAAACTCATAATATAACTATCATCGAAACCTTAAGCGTGCGGACCCTACGGGTTCGAGAACTATGTAGACATGACCTAGAACTATTCTCGGTCAACAACCAATAGCGGAACCTGGATGCTCATATTGGCTCCTACATATTCTACGAAGATCTTTATCGGTCAAACTACATAACAACATACGTTGTTCCCTTTGTCATCGGTATGTTACTTGCCCGAGATTCGATTGTCGGTATCCAATACCTAGTTCAATCTCGTTACCGGCAAGTCTCTTTACTCGTTACGTAATGCATCATCCCGTGACCAACTCATTGGTCACATTGCTTGCAAGGCTTATAGTGATGTGTATTACCGAGAGGGCCCAGAGATACCTCTCCGACAATCGGAGTGACAAAACCTAATCTCGAAATACGCCAACTCAACATGTACCTTTGGAGACACCTGTAGTACTCCTTTATAATCACCCAGTTACGTTGTGACGTTTGGTAGTACCCAAAGTGTTCCTCCGGTAAACGGGAGTTGCATAATCTCATAGTTACAGGAACATGTATAAGTCATGAAGAAAGCAATAGCAATATACTAAACGATCAAGTGCTAGGCTAACGGAATGGGTCATGTCAATCACATCATTCTCATAATGATGTGATCCCATTAATCAAATGACAACACATGTCTATGGTTAGGAAACATAACCATATTTGATTAATGAGCTAGTAAAGTAGAGGCATACTAGTGACTATATGTTTGTCTATGTATTCACACATGTATCATGTTTCCGGTTAATACAATTCTAGCATGAATAATAAACATTTATCATGAAATAAGGAAATAAATAATAACTTTATTTATGCCTCTAGGGCATATTTCCTTCAAGTAGACCATAAAGAAAGGTGTGTAACCCGTCGATCTGTTGGGGGTGGTGTTGATGCTCCATAAGACAGAAGGCAATTCTTCCACCCAACAACCCAGCATCCGCTTTAAAGGAACCATAAGCCGGGGTTTGATTCCCTTCAAGATTTCTTGATTAGCTCGCTCCGCTTGACCATTGGTCTGGGGGTGCGCCACGGATGCTAAGTCAAGCCGGATGTGCTCTCTCTGACAGAAGTCCTCCATCTAACCTTTAGAAAGGTTGGTGCCATTATCCCTGATAATGTTGTGTGGAAAGCCAAAGCAGAAAATAATCTTTTTGAGAAATTGAACCGCCGTAGCCGCATCACACTTGCTGACAGGCTCCGCTTCAACCCATTTGGTGAACTTGTCAACCGCCACCAGCAGGTGGGTCTTCTTATCCTTGGAGCGCTTAAAGGGTCCCACCATATCAAGCCCCCAAGTGGCAAATGGCCAAGTGACAGGAATCATCCTTAATTCTTGATCCGGAACATGAGCTCTGCGTGAAAACTTTTGACAAGCCTCGCACCGCTTTACCAGATCCTCCGCATCAGCATGAGCTGTCAACCAGTAGAACCCATGACGAAAAGCTTTAGCAACCAGGGACTTTGAACCGGCATGATGACCACAATCCCCCTCATGAATTTCCCGTAGGATCTCTTGTCCTTCTTCTGGAGAAACACAACATTGAAATACGCCTGAAACGCTGCAACGGTGTAACTCACCATTGTGAATAACCATAGACTTGGATCGCCGGACTATCTGCCGGGCCAGGACTTCATCATCTGGTAACTCGCCCCGGTTCATATACGCCAGATATGGAACCGTCCAATCTGGCACAACATGTAAAGTGGCCAGCAATTGAGCCTCCGGATCAGGAATAGCCAAATCCTCCTCTGTAGGCAACTTAACAGACGGGTTATGCAAGATATCTAAAAAGGTATTGGGAGGCACCGGTTTACGCTGAGATCCAAGCCGGCTTAAAGCGTCTGCTGCTTCGTTTTTGCGCCGATCAATATGCTCAACCCGATACCCTTTGAAGTGACCCGCCACAATATCCACCTCACGTCCGTAAGCCACCATGAGTGGATCCTTAGAATCCCAAGTGCCAGAAACTTAATGAGCCACCAGATCAGAGTTTCCAAAGCATCGTACCAGGCTTAAATTCATCTCCTTCTCCACACGGAGCCCGTGGAGCAGAGCCTCATACTCAGCTGCATTGTTAGTACAGGGGGCATTAAACGGAGGACATAATGAATTTTATCACCTCGATGGGAAGTAAGGACAACTCTAGCCCCCGAGCCCTCCAATTGCCTGGATCCATCAAAGTGAATAGTCCAATACGTACTATCCGGTTTGTCCTCTGGTGCTTGTAACTCGGTCCAGTCATTGATAAAGTCAACAAGTGCCTGAGACTTGATGGCTGTTCGAGGCACATACTTCAAACCATGTGGACCAAGCTCAATCGCCCACTTTGCAACCCGGCCAGTTGCCTCCCTGTTCTGAATTATATCACCCAAAGGGGCTGAACTGACAACTGTAATGGGATAGCCTTGAAAGTATTGTTTGAGATTCCGACTTGCCATAAAAACTCCATATACCAGCTTCTGCCAATGCGGATATCGCTGCTTTGACTCGATAAGCACCTCACTGATATAGTAAACCGTCCGTTGAACCGGATATTCCTTACCAGCCTCCTTGCGCTCCACCACAATTGCCACACTGACAGCACGGGCATTAGCAGCCACGTACAATAACAAGGGCTCTTTGTCAACCGGAGCAGCAAGGACCGGCGGTTCAGCCAACTGCCACTTCAAGTCTTCAAACGCCGCATTAGCCGCATCACTCCAGACAAAGGTGTCTGTTTTCTTCAACATCTGATAGAGAGGGATCTCCTTCTCTCCCAAACGGCTCATAAACCGGCTTATGGCTGCAATTCGACCTACTAGACGCTGAACATCATTGATGCACGCCGGTTTAGCCAAGGATGTAATCGCTTTGATCTTCTCCGGATTAGCCTCAATGCCTCTGTTTGATACCAGAAGACCTAGAAGCTTGCCTGCCGGAACACCAAAAACACACGTATCTGGATTGAGCATCATCTTGTAAACACGCAGATTGTCAAAGGTCTCCTTGAGATCATTTATCAATGTCTCCTTCTTCCTGGACTTTACCACAATGTCATCAACATAGGCATGAACATTGCGCCCAATCTGAGTGTGAAGACAATTCTGCAAACAGCGCTGATAAGTTGCCTGGGCACTCTTGAGCCCAAAGGGCATAGAAACATAGCAGAAGGCTCCAAAGGGAGTGATGAAGGCGGTCTTCTCCTAGTCCTTAACTGCCATTTTGATCTGATGATAGCCTGAATAAGCATCCAAGAAACTCAAACACTCACAACCCGCCATTGCGTCAATGATCTGATCAATACACGGGAGAGCAAAGGGATCGGCCGGACAAACTTTGTTCAAATCTGTGTAATCCACACACATGTGCCAAGTGCCATTTTTCTTAAGAACAAGCACCGGATTAGCCAACCACTCAGGGTGAAACACTTCAACGATAAACCCAGCAGCCAACAGCCGGGCTACCTCTTCACCAATTGCCTTGCGTCTCTCCTCGTTAAAGCGACGAAGAAATTGCTTGACCGGTTTAAACTTGGGATCAATATCGAGAGTGTGCTCAGCGAGTTCCCTCGGTACACCTGGCATGTCAGAAGGCTTCCATGCAAAAATGTCCCGGTTCTCACGGATGAACTCGATGAGCGCGCTTTCCTATTCTGGATCCAGATTTGTGCTGATGCTAAACTGTTTAGATGAATCGCCAGGAATAAATTCAACAAGCTTAGTCTCATCAGCCGGTTTGAAATGCAGGGTTGGGTCATGCTCAGTGGTGGGCTTCTTCAGAGGGGTCATGTCTGCCGGATCAACATTGTCTTTATAGAACTTCAACTCCTCTGTAGCACAAACCGACTCAGCATAGGCCGCATCTCCTTCCTCGCAATCCAAAGCGATCTTACGACTTCCGTGAACCGTGATGGTACCTTTGTGACCCGGCATCTTGAGCTGCAAGTAAATATAACAAGGCATTGCCATGAACTTTGCATTAGCCGGTCGCCCAAACAGTGCGTGGTACGGGCTCTGGATTCTCACTACTTCAAAGGTCAATGTCTCAGACCGGGGGTCATGTTCATCACCAAACACAACCTCCAAAGCGATCTTACCAACAGGATATGCCAATTTACCTGGCACCACACCATGGAAAACAGTGTTTGACGGTTTAAGAATTTTGTCTGTCAACCCCATGCGAAGGAAGGTCTCATAATACAAAATGTTGATACTGCTCCCTCCATCCATGAGTACTTTGGTGAACTTGTAACCTCCCACCTGAGGTGCCACCACCAAGGCTAGGTGACCCGGATTGTCAACCCGGGGCGGATGATCCTCTTTGCTCCACACAATAGGTTGCTCGGACCATGCAAGTAACGTGGTACTGCCGGTTCAACATCATTAACAGCCCTCTTGTGAAGCTTCTGATCACGCTTGCACAAACTAGTGGTGAATACATGGTACTTCCCACCATTCAACTACTTTGGGTGACTCTGATAACCTGACTGTTGTTGATTTCCTTGATTACTCTGTTGGTTGTTACCACCCTGGTTGTTCTGGTTGCCCTTATTATTCTGAAATCCAGAGCTTGAACCGCCGCCACCATGAAAACCTGGTCCTGAACCGCCCGATGGACCCTGATCATACCGGAAAAGATCAGAGTTTTTGAATTCCTTCATAATATGACAATCCTTCCAGAGATGTGTCGCAGGAACCTCCTTGGTCCCATGCTTTGGGCAGGGCTGGTTCAACAAACGCTCCAGATTCATTCCGCCACCACGCTGGGGCGGTTTACCCTTACGACGCTACACATTAGCATTAAACACAAAATTTGAATCTGCTTTGCGCTTACCATTATTCCCATGGCCCCCTTGATTGTGCTGCTGTCCTTTTGCACCGCCGTTCTTCTTTCCCTTCTCCGGTTTCTCCTCATTAGAATCGGGATCCTTGGTATTATCAGAATCAGCATATTTGACCAAGGCGGCCATAAGGGTGCCCATGTCATTGAAGTGGCGCTTGAGCCATCCCAACTTCATCTTTAGTGACTTAAACCGGCAATTGCATTCCAAAGTGATGATTGGTTGACCAGCGTTTATCCGGTCTGAAGAATGCAAAACTTCTGAAACCCGGCGCACCCAATGAGTTGTTGACTCGTTCTTCCCTTGAACACAAGCATCAAGATCCACAATGGACATAGGCTGTTTACACGTGTCCTTAAAATTGGCTATAAACCGGGCCTTCAACTGGTCCGATGACTCGACAGAGTTAGCTGGTAGATTCATCAACCATGTACGGGCTGTTCCCTCCAACATCATCGTGAAGTACTTTGCACAAGCCGCTTCGTCCACATCCAGCATCTCCATAGCCATCTCATAACTTTCCATCCACGCCTCGGGTGGCTAATCAGCGGTGTAATTTGGTACCTTACGTGGGCCCTTAAAGTCCTTAGGCAGTCGCACATTACGGAGAGCCAGAATAAGACACGACACTCCCCAAGAACTGAAAGCAAGCCCGGTGCCTCGGTCCACTGATGCTGCTGGCTGAAACAGGGCGGGTTGATATCGACCCGCATGTTGTGCTGCTAAAGCGGCCTCCCTTTGTGCTCTGCCATTATCCACCATGTCCTGAGCATTCACATCACCACGCGCCGGATTAGGCCCTTGAGGGGCAATGCGGCGCTGTGCACTGCTAGACACTTTCAGTTCATCTATATGCCTGCTATAGCTTTTGCTCGGACGTGGAGTTGAGTGAACCCTGTCTCGGCTATACGAGTAAGCTTGCTGCTATGTCAGAGCCGTTTGAAGAAGATCCCTGGCCTGCCGTGTCTCGACCGCCGCTGGCGATTCACCCTCTATTGGAATAGCTGCCAACCGGGATGCTGCTGCTATCATATTGTCCAAAGGGGTAGAAAAGTGACCCGACGGGGGTGTGGTATATCACAGCGGGTTATCTGTGCGTCGAGGTGGACCCATCACCTGAGGTTGATCCGGCACTCCGGTCCTTGGCTCAGTATTCCGGTTTACCGCTGCCGGGTTGCTAGTTCCTGCTCCTGGCGTATCGAAGAGGTTCATCGCATTGTAATCCGCCGGCAAGTGAGATTGATGTCTCCTCCTGAATACTTGATTCGAAGCATTCTGAACCATCAAAAGTCGATAATTCACGGCTTGAATCCTTTGCGCCTGGGCATCTAAAGCGGCCCGTTCCTCAGCCATCCTGGTCTCCTCAGCCGCTAAGTCCTCCTTGGCTTGTGTTATCTGATCCTTTAGCCTCGCAATGTTCGCATTGTGTTGATCCTGCGTCACCGGTGTAACTGCTGTGGTTAACAAGGTCGCCCAGGCATCCATCAAACCGGAGAGAACTTGAGCCGGCTGGTGATGGAGTCATGTACCTAGGGTAGGGTCACAGACCTGATCTAAGTACCCTGCCCAGGGACATCCTTAGAAGAGATCACCTTCCAGTCGACCTACGAAGGACTCACTCGACTGACTTGAAGGACTCGACCACGAAGACTCACTCGACCACCAGAAGGTCAAGAGGCACTCTGCACTGCAACGGTCTGTAATTAAGTAGACTTTATGATAGTAAAGACACTTTATGTGGGGAGTTACCAGTAACACCCCGGACTTAACGCACCTTAAACCCTCTCCTACGTGGGCTGGCTGGGGTCCTGGCGCACTCTATATAAGCCACCCCCCTCCACAGGTAGAAGGGTTGGGCACTCTGTAATCCATATACACATAATCCACTCGACCGCCTCCGGGCTCCGAGACGTAGGGCTTTTACTTCCTCCGAGAAGGGCCTGAACTCGTACATCTCTTGTGTTTACAACCTCTCCATATCTAGGACCTTGCCTCTCCATACCTACCCCCACTCTACTGTCAGACTTAGAACCACGACAGTTGGCGCCCACCGTGGGGTAGGTGTTTTAGCGATTTTGTGGAGAAGTTGCGATTCTTCTGAGTACTTTCATCATGGTGGCTGCTGGAGTTTTGGTCGAGGGCCGAGAGATCCGTCTCGGTGCTCTCACCTTCGTCGCCGATGACTCCGCCTGGCTCCAGGAGGCTCCACTCGATGTCGATGCGCTCCCCGGCCGCGGTGCGACGCATTTTCGCGCATGTGTCCGCGGTGTTCTGCTGCGGCAACCGTCGACCCCGTATCAGTCGACTCCCCCATCGGCCACCCTCCCGGTCTCCCGCCAGCGCAAGCGCTCGGGCCGGTCGAGGCTTCAGCGGTGGGTGAGGCACGCGGTGGCTCGCCAGACGGCCACCACCCAAGTTGCGGCAATCGAGCCCGATGAATCCCTCTATGGCCTGTTCGATCTGTCGACTGGCTCCGTAGAGACTGCATCCGAGTGCGATAGCAGTGATCCAGCGGCGGAAATCCTGATGGTCGACGGGCCCCGCAGTCCCCCTGGCTTCGCCCGTGACCGTGGGACAGGCGATGGAGGCGACCCCGCACGAGACCACGAAGAGTACCAGCCCGAGCCACTCGACTCTCTGCAAAGAGAGGAACTTCGTCGTAGGAATGTGGATGCCCTGCATACTCCCATCGCAGGAGAAACCCCCGAGGCTCGCGCCTTGGAGGAGGCACGTTTGGCCAACTTGGCCGAACGCGCTCGCTTGGAGAATCTTCAGTGAGCACTCGACGAGCGCGCGCGGCAACGAGTTCCCGACGCCAGTCCACGTCAACTCTTCCCGCCGACTCAGGTATATCGAACCCCGATCCAGAATTTAGCAGCTGCGACCCGTATAGCAGAGTCCATCCAGCCCTCTCAGTCGGAAGCCGGCAGAGGCTTGATGCAGATCAGGGATCTGCTCCGGGCAGCAGGAGATCAGAATTCAGCCGTGTCGCAGTCGCGCAACAGAATTCACAGTCGATCCGTCGCTGCGAATACTGTTCAGTCGGCTCACAGTCCTAGATCGCCTTCGCGGCGTGAAGGGCGCGAGAATCGGCGAGACCAATATGGACACCGATACGACCGAGATGATAGGCGTCGAGTGCCCACTTCCCCTCCGAGGGGTGGGTCTTACGCTCCTCGGCAGCAAGATGACAGACGTCAGTTCAGTGTGGGGCGAAGAGTTCCAGTCGACCCCAGAGAACCAGGCTTCGATGCACGATCCATTATCGTGCAAGGTTTGGTCGACCGGAACAGAGCCCATCGAGGTGGACCCGATAGAGATGCGCCCACGAGCAGTCGAGTGCATGTTTCTGGTCCGGAATGTTTCAGCAGAGCTATCAGAGCCGCAGTGATCCCTCCCAATTTCAGGTTGGCAACAGGAGTCAGCAAGTTCACTGGTGAGTCTAAGCCTGAAACTTGGCTTGAGGACTACCGAGTGGCGGTTCAGATCGGTGGTGGGAATGATGAGGTGGCCATGAAGCATTTGCCCCTCATGCTGGAAGGTTCTGCCAGAGCGTGGTTGACTCAGTTACCTCCTAGCGGCATTTACACTTGGGAAGATCTGTCCCGAGTGTTCGTCAGAACGTTTGAAGGAACTTGCAAGCGACCGGCTGGATTGACGGAGCTACAAGTCTGCGTGCAGAAGACCAATGAGACTCTCAGGGAGTATATTCAGAGATGGATCACTTTGCACCATACTGTGGAGAATGTGTCTGATCATCAGGCAGTCTGCGCCTTCAAAGATGGTGTCAAGAACAGAGAATTGAGTTTGAAATTTGGTCGAACCGGTGACATGACCTTGAGTGGGATGATGGAAATTGCTACCAAGTA
Source organism: Triticum dicoccoides (assembly GCF_002162155.2). Taxonomy (NCBI): domain Eukaryota; kingdom Viridiplantae; phylum Streptophyta; class Magnoliopsida; order Poales; family Poaceae; genus Triticum; species Triticum dicoccoides. The sequence goes on along the minus strand of NC_041389.1, from coordinate 574,219,474 downwards.
CGCCAACGGCGAAGAAGAAGACCGACTCCGAAGCGGCAAGCACAAGCCGAGTCAGTCGGAGAAGGGAAACACCAGTTGGAAACAGAAGCGGAAGGCTGAACCGGCAGCTCCTGGAGAGGCTCTGGCCGTGACTCAGGGAAAGTTTAAAGGGAAACCAAAAGGATCCTGGAACCCTAAGAAGGTAAAGGATAAAGAAGGGAATGACGTGATGGATATGCCGTGTCACATTCACACGAAGAAAGACGAAGAGGGGAATATCATTTACCCAAAGCATACGACTCGCCAATGTCGACTCCAGATCCAGCAGTTTCAAGGAAAACAGTCTAAAGACAAGGAAAAGGAGTCAGACAAGGCCGAAGACAAGGAGGACAGTGAGGAAGGATATCCGCATATCAACTCCACTCTGATGATCTTTGCAGATGTGGAAAGCAAGAGTCGATTGAAAGTCATTAACCGTGAGGTGAACATGGTTACCCCAGCAAAAGCAAATTATCTGAAATGGTCCCAAACACCCATCACATTCGACCAATCTGATCACCCGACTCATATTACCACCCCTGGGAGGCAAGCTTTGGTGGTTGATCCAGTTGTCGAAGGCACTCGACTGACAAAAGTGCTGATGGACGGTGGTAGTGGGCTGAATTTGTTGTATGCAGACACACTGAAAGGAATGGGCATTCCGATGTCCCGACTGAGCACCAGTAACATGAGCTTTCATGGAGTTATACCAGGGAAGAAAGCCGAGTCACTCGGCCAAATAGCTCTGGACGTGGTGTTTGGTGATTCGAGACATTTTCGCAAAGAGAAGTTGACGTTTGAGGTCGTGGATTTTCAGAGTGCATATCATGCCATTTTGGGGAGACCAGCTTATGCACGGTTCATGGCTCGACCATGTTACGTGTACCTCAAATTGAAGATGCCCGGCCCCAAAGGAGTGATCACTGTCACCGGTGATCGGAAAAAGGCAGAAGAGTGCTTCAAAAGGGCTCAAAGATTGCCGATTCCCAGGTGACAGCGGTCGAGTTTGAAGAATACAAGCAAAATGCAGATCCGAGTGATTTGCTGCGATCCAAGAAACTCGGCACAGAATCTGCATTTTAGTCGTCTGGTGAGATGAAGCCTGTTCACATTCACCCGACCGACCCCGGTGCAGCTCTGACCCCGGTGCAGCTCTGACCCCGGTGCAGCTCTGTCGTCATGGTTCCTAAGAAGGACAAATCACTCCGAATGTGCATTGATTTCAAGCACATCAACCGGGCCTGCCCGAAAGATCATTTTCCTCTCCCTCGCATAGATCAAATTGTTGACTTGACCGCGGGATGCGAGAGATTGTATTTTCTAGACGCCTACTCCGGGTACCACCAGATCCGTCTGTACGGACCCGACGAGGTAAAAACAGCTTTCATCACTCCATTCGGGTGCTTCTGCTATATCACCATGCCATTCGGCCTCAAGAATGCCGGAGCCACATTTATGCGAATGATTCAGAAGTGTCTACTCACTCAGATCAGTCGGAATGTGGAAGCGTATATGGATGATATCGTCGTCAAGTCACGAAAAGGTTCCGACCTGCTCGCTGACCTCGCTGAAACATTTGCCAACCTCAGAAGGTATGATATCAAGCTCAATCCATCAAAGTGCACATTCGGAGTTCCTGGTGGCAAGTTACTCGGTTTTCTCGTTTCCGAGCGAGGGATCGACGCTAATCCAGAGAAGATCGGCACTATTCTCCGAATGAAACGCCCTGTGCGAGTGCACGATGTCCAGAAGCTTACTGGATGCTTGGCCGCATTAAGTCGATTCATCTCACGACTCGGTGAAAAGGCATTGCCTCTTTACCGACTGATGAAGAAGGCAGACAAGTTCGAGTGGACTCCAGAAGCTGATGCAGCGTTTGCCGAGCTAAAAGCTCTGCTCTCCACCCAGCCGGTGCTTGCTGCTCCAATCAGCAAAGAGCCTCTGTTGCTTTATATCGCAGCCACAGGACAAGTCGTCAGTATTGTGCTTACGGTCGAGCGGGAAGAAGAAGGAAAAGCTTTCAAAGTTCAGCGCCCAGTGTATTATTTGTCTGAAGTCTTGACTCCATCCAAGCAAAGATATCCTCATTATCAGAAGCTTGTGTATGGAATATACATGACCACGAAGAAGGTTGCTCATTATTTCTCTGATCATTCCATCACAGTCGTCAGCGACGCTCCACTATCAGAGATTTTGCACAACAGAGATGCAACTGGTCGAGTGGCTAAATGGGCGATTGAACTTCTTCCCCTTGATATCAAGTTTGAGGCAAAGAAAGCCATTAAGTCCCAGGCAATAGCAGATTTCCTCGCCGAGTGGATTGAACAGCAGCAGCCGACTGAAGTTCACTCGGAGCATTGGACCATGTTTTTTGATGGCTCTAAGATGTTGAATGGTTCCGGTGCTGGGGTTGTCCTGGTTTCCCCCAGAGGAGATAAGCTCAGATATGTGCTCCAGATTCACTTTGATTCCTCCAACAATGAGGCAGAGTATGAGGTCCTCTTATACGGATTGCGCATGGCCATTTCACTCGGCGTCCGTCGCCTGATGGTCTATGGCGACTCAGATTTAGTGGTCAACCAAGTGATGAAGGAGTGGGACGTGAGAAGCCCAGCCATGACTGGATACTGCATTGCAGTGAGGAAGCTGGAAAAGAAGTTCGAGCGGTTGGAGCTCCATCATATACCCCGACTGAAAAATCAAGCAGCTGATGATCTAGCAAAGATAGGTTCCAAGAGAGGGGCCATTCCGAGTGGTGTGTTCTTGGAGCATATACGCACTCCGTCAGTCAAAGAAGATCCTTTCACCGAAGAAGCTCCACAGCCCAAGAGTGCCACAGATCCGACTGAGGTTGAAGTCCCAGCAGTGGTCGACTTAGTTATGGAGGTCTTGGTGGTCATTCCCAACTGGACAGTTCCGTATATCGCGTATATCCTGAGAAAAGAGCTTCCGGAGGATGAGGAAGAGGCTCGACAGATCGTCCGTCGATCTAAAGCCTTTACCGTAATCAAAGGACAGTTATATAGAGAAAGCGCGACTGGAGTTGGTCAGAAGTGCATAACACCAGAGGAAGGTCGAATCATCCTTAATGATATCCACTCGGGAACCTGTGGTCATCATGCGTCCTCTCGAACCATCGTGGCCAAAGCATACCGAGCCGGATTTTACTGGCCAAAGGCGAATGAGATGGCAAAAGAAATAGTGGATAAGTGCGAGGGATGTCAGTTCTACTCGAATATGTCGCACAAACCTGCATCAGCTCTGAAGACCATTCCACTCGTCTGGCCTTTCGCAGTATGGGGGTTGGACATGGTCGGTCCTTTGAGAACAGGGCGAAGTGGCTTCACGCATGTACTGGTGGCAGTCGACAAGTTCACCAAGTGGATTGAGGCTAAACCAATCAAGAACCTTGACGCCGGTGCTGCTGTTAGCTTCATCAGGGAACTGATATTCAGATATGGAGTCCCGCACAGCATCATTACGGATAATGGGTCGAACTTTGACTCGGAAGAATTCAGGGATTTCTGCAACTCTCAAGGCACACGAGTCGACTACGCTTCGGTCGCCCATCCGCAGACGAATGGACAAGCAGAGCGAGCCAATGGCCTGATTCTCAAGGGATTGAAACCCCGACTGATGCGTGATCTCAAGCATGCAGCTGGAGCTTGGGTCGACGAACTTCCCTCGGTGCTTTGGGGACTGCGGACCACACCTAATCGGTCGACCGGAAGAACTCCATTCTTCTTGGTCTACGGAGCTGAAGCAGTCTTGCCGAGTGATCTTCTCCACAATGCTCCTCGAGTTGAGATCTACAACGAAGCAGAAGCTGAACAAGCGCGACAGGACGCAGTCGACCTTTTAGAGGAAGAAAGGGAGATGGCTCTGATCCGATCGACCATCTACCAACAAGATTTGCGTCGTTTCCACGCCAGAAATGTGAGGGGTTGAGCCTTCCAGGAAGGAGATTTAGTTCTCCGAGTGGATCAGAAGAAACCACACAAGCTTGCTCCTTCTTGGGAAGGACCCTTCATCGTCCCCAAAGTTCTCCACAACGGGGCGTACCGTCTTTACAACGTCGAACATAATATCGTCGAGCCCCGAGCTTGGAACGCGGAACTACTCCGCCCATTCTACACTTAAGTTTATCATTCAGATGAGTTGCAATAAAGTACTTCTGTAGTTCATGGATCTCAAAATAATAGTGTCATAGTTCCTCCATAATTTTTGTCACTTTTTATTTTGTCCAATAAAATTTTCCCTTCAGTGGGTGACTTAGCCGCGAATCCGTTTCGCCTAAGTTTGCAAACATCCTACCGAGTGGTGAGCCAGACTCCCACTCGAAGGCTTAGCTGCGAATCCGTTTCGCCTAAGATTAAATAAAATCCTACCGAGTGGTAAGCCAGACTTCCACTCGGAGGCTTAGCTGCAGTCCAAGTACTCGCCTAAGTTACGAAAATCCTACCAAGTGGTAAGCCAGACTTCCACTCGGGGGCTTAGCTGCAGTCCAAGTACTCGCCTAAGTTACGAAAATCCTACCGAGTGGTAAGCCAGACTTCCACTCGGGGGCTTAGCTGCAGTCCAAGTACTCGCCTAAGTTATAGAAATCCTACCGAGTGAAGAGCGAACCTCTCACTCGGGGGCTTAGCTGCAGCCCAGTGCTCGCCTAAGTTATGAAAATCCTACCGA
>NC_041389.1:574190807-574214299 GCF_002162155.2 Triticum dicoccoides | reverse complement strand
TAGCTGCAGCCCAGTGCTCGCCTAAGATATGGAAATCCTACCGAGTGAAGAGCAAACCTCTCACTCGGGGGCTTAGCTGCAGCCCAATGCTCGCCTAAGATATAGAAATCCTACCGAGTGAAGAGCAAACCTCTCACTCGGGGGCTTAGCTGCAGTCCAAGTACTCGCCTAAGTTATGAAAATCCTACCGAGTGAAGAGCAAACCTCTCACTCGGGGGCTTAGCTGCAGCCCAGTGCTCGCCTAAGATATAGAAATCCTACCGAGTGAAGAGCAAACCTCTCACTCGGGAGGCTTAGCTGCAGCCCAGCGCTCGCCTAAGTGGATTAAGGAATAAGTCGACTGCAGTGAGCGTCTTGCTTTGAACCTGCAAAAGACATTTCGAGCCGAAAGCAATCATATTCAAACACCAAATTCAAGTTCAGATCGATACCTAAAGGAACCGAAAGTGCTCAGGCGCTAAGCCTGTTAAGGTTTATCGGTTACAACTCCACTCGGCATACCGAGGCAAATTTAAAGGGTCGAGCTTAGAAGAAGTTTTTTACCCCTCCTGTGGAGGGCTGGAAGGTGCAACAAACTCATCAAGATCAATTCCATCTGCGATCCGAGTGGCAGCAGCAAGGAAAGTTTCCATAAAGGACCTGAAGTCGTGTTTCTTGGTGTTGGCCATCCGGAGGGCAGCCAGCTTGTCTTCTCGCGCATCTTTGCAGTGGACTCGGGCCAGACACAGAGCAACATCTGCACCACACCGAGCCGAGGACTTTTTCCACTCCTGCACTCGACCAGGGACAACGTTCAAACGAGCCATCAGCGACTCGAGGTCGTTCTGGAGTGTCTCCCCGGGCCAGAGCGTTGAGTCGATGCGAGATGTGGCGACCTTCAGACTTGCAAGATAGTCCACGGCAGCTGCAACACGGGACTCCAGTCGGAAAACATTCATGGCAACTTCGTCGTTCACCGGAGAATTGACGGGGTCAAGGTTTGGTTCCAGTCGGCTAGTCTCTTCTTCAAAGTTTTGACAAAATTCTGCAAGGACGATCACAGAGTCAAGGCAATGGTCGAATGAAAAAACCACAGTTGAAAATGATTGTTGAGCATAAAGGTTTACCTTCAAGCATAAGAAACAGCCTCTTGGCAAGGCCACTCAGGAAGACCTCCAGGTCATTTTTCTTCCCAAGAACAGCTTTCAGAGTAGCATTTTCTTGCTCAAGCTTTGCGACTGAAGCTAACTTCTCGTCAACAAGCTTCATCTTCTCAGCCAGTTCAAGGTCTTTTTTCCTTTGGGCCTCCCTCACCTTACCTGCAAGTTACAGCAAGATCAGATTTTGAAACAAGCAAAGGGAAAAAGCAGTCGTCAAGGTCTCACCAAACATACCTTCGGTCTCCTCCTTCGCCTTCGTCAGATTCTCTTGAACCAGCTTCAAATTCAGCTCGAGCTGAATGTGCTTGTTTTCCAGTTCAGTGTAGCGAGCCGCAAGATCACAGGAGTTCTACGAAGAACCAATCGACTAAATGTCAAAGATAATTTACTTCCAAGTGGAAAAGGAAAAATCACGCGTTTCTAAGACTACAGCCGAATCCAAGCATTCGACCGTAGTCTCGGGGACTACACCCAGTGGGTGCACTCAGCGTGCCCCCACTAATCCTATGGAAGACAGAGTCGACCAGTCGACCGGTTTGCGAAATCCAGTCGCCATAGTCGAATGACGGAAAGACTGAACTTATAAAGCCTAAGGCCGACTGCCAGCAGTCGACCTTAGCCTTGGAGACAGAGTCGACCAGTCGACCTCAAAAAAAAGAAAAAAAGAACAAGATGTATTCTTTAAGACTGTAACCGACTGCCTGCAGTCGACCATAGTCTCGGGGACTACACCCAGTGGGTGCACTCAGCGTGCCCCCACCGGTTTGCGAAATCCATTCGCCGTAGTCGAATGACGGAGAGACTGCCCTTATAAAGCCTAAGGCCGACTGCCAGCAGTCGACCTTAGCCTTGGGGACTACACCCAGTGGGTGCACTCAGCGTGCCCCCACCGGTTTGCGAAATCCATTCGCCGTAGTCGAATGACAGAGAGACTGAACTTATAAAGCCTAAGGCCGACTGCTAGCAGTCGACCTTAGCCTTGGGGACTACACCCAGCGGGTGCACTCAGCGTGCCCCCGCTAACACGGAGTTTAAATCGGCACACCCAATGGGTGACTACTATAAATTCTGGAAAGAAAAGTTTTTGATAGCATATCCTAACAGAACAAAAGGTGGTCGACTGACCTGAACATTGCTTTGGAGGGCGGAAATGGCGTCGTAAGCTGCCTGGCTCGCATCCCGGATGGTCCTCAACTGCTCCATCATGATCCCTGCCTGGCGTATCGCCTCCTTCGCTGCGCCAGCTTGGTCCTCTGGGACATGGTGCGTCGTGAAGAGGGAAGGCTTCGGAGCACTCGTCAGCGGATCTGCGAAGGACACAGTGTGTCGAGTGGCGTTTTCCTCCTCCGCGACCAGAGTCTCAGGCACCGTCACATCCTGGGGCACCCTGCTGGCAGACGCTTTCCTTCTCATTCTGTGCTTCAGCGGTTCCTCATCTTCATCATCATCAGGGAGAGTGATAACAACATTGGATGGAGCTACAGAAAAGAATCAGAATTAGAGATCATGAGTCAGTCGACTAGAAACGGTGTTAAGAGTATAATACCAGGTTTTGAGGTTGCTGCGTCCTCCATCTCATGGTCGTCAGCCCGGGCTGAGGTCTCAGAAGTAGCAGCACTGCAACCCCAAAGAGTCAGTCGACTAACTCCAGCGCCAACCAGAGATAAAGTTCACGCAAAACAAGAAGACTTAAGCAACATGATTACCCTGATATGGTGGGGATGAACACCTTCATCTTCGGCAGGTGCTTGGTCGGCTTTGACGAGGCCGCCCTGGGCTGCTTCGACGCCTTTTCAGTCGGCGCCGGAGAGGTGGTCCGAGGGCGCTTAGTTGACTGAGTGACAGTCGCAACCCCCTTGCCACGTTCAGTCGCAGGGTCATGGACAAGTTTCGACCGCCTTTCCGAGCGCGGTGGTGCAACCTCCTCCTCCTCCTCTTCCTCGTCCTCATCAACATCATCATTATCGTCATCAGTGTCATCATCATCATCATCATCCTCAGCGGCGTCCGAGTCCCACTCCTCCTCCTGGTTCTCGCCCCCGCTCGCTTCTCCCTCCTCAGTCGGAGCTTGTGCTCCGTTGGGCATCGAGTACAGCTCAGTGAGGGCCTGATAGACATCCAGACAAAGATCAGTCGACCGATCGGCAGGGAAAACAGAAATAAATATGACGAGAATACAATGGGAAGTGGAGCAGACATACCTTGTTTGGATCACTGTGGCAGTCGAGTGGAGGAATCCTTCTGGCTCCGCGAGGGTTATCCTTGTTCCCAGTAACAACGGCCATCCACCTTTCCAGAGTGGCATCGTCGACTGTTTCTGGATTGACCCGAGTCACATCCTCAGTCCCGCAGTGCAACCACATGCAATGGCTCCGGAACTGAACAGGCTGGATACGACGCCTAAGGAAAACCTCCAGGAGATCCATACCCGTCACTCCATCCCGAACCAACTGAACTACATGCTCCATCAGCATCTTCACGTCAGCTTTCTCCTCCGGAATCACCTTCAGAGAGGAGGGCTTGTTCACTCGGTCCATGGTGAACCGAGGGAGTCCACTCGACTGCCCCGGCGTCGACTGATCCTGGCAGTAGAACCAGGTCGACTGCCAGCCTCTGACTGACTCGGGAAAAGTCATGGCTGGGAAGGTGCTCTTGCTCCTCACGTGGATCCCCAGACCCCCACACATTTGGACAACTCGGGTTTTTTCGTCGCCTGGACTCGCCTTCTTCACGGTCTGAGAGCGACACGTGAATATGTGCTTGAACAAGCCCCAATGCGGTCGACAACCCAGAAAACTCTCACACATGGACACAAACGCGGCAAGATAGGCGATAGAATTCGGGGTGAAGTGGTGGAGTTGCACTCCAAAGAAGTTCAAGAAACCACGAAAGAAAATGCTCGGCGGCAAAGAGAATCCGCGGTCGACATGGGTAGCCAGAAGCACGCACTCACCCTCTTCTGGCTGGGGCTGCCACAGTTTCCCCGGAAGCCTCGCAGCTCCATGAGGGATCAGGCCCTCGTTGGCCATGTCGAGGAGATCCTTCTCCGTGATGGTCGACTGGATCCAATCTCCCTGGACCCAGCCTTTCGGCAGGCGAGATCTAGACGAAGACCCGCCGCGGCTGGTGGATCTCCCCTTCGCCTTCTCCGTCGCCGACGCCTTCTTCGCGCGTTCCAGCGCCGCCGTCTTCTCCTTGACCATGGCTACCGACGAGGCGCGCGAGGAGAGGTTGTGCGGAGGCGAGAGCGAGCGCGTTGGGCGGAGACGAAGGGAGCAGAGGGAGAATGCTGAGGCACTGTTCAAAAAACCCTCGCCGGGCACATTTATAAGATCCCTTCCGAGTGGATGACAGGTGGGCCCGGTCGATCTAATCATATCCTGAAACAATTGCGCGAGCGTGATACGTGGCGAAAAAAGTGGCGCGGGGATCGAGGCGTCTATGCCCCGTCCCATCCGAGCGCCGCGGACCGCTCCGCTTCGCGCGCTCCCCCAAATTCCGTATCCCGCGGAATCCGCGAATGGCAGATCAGTCTGCCAGACGCGGGATTCACTGCGATCCGTCGCTCGGAAATCAGCGAAGTCCAAAAGATCACTCGACGAAGAAAAAGAATGGATTGAGTCGACTGAAGAAAAGTTGCTCACTATCAACAAAGAGATTTTTTGGTTCAAAGCAACGCACGACTAGCATGCGAAGGTTAATCGGAAACAACATCAACTCCGTCATCACTCAAGCCTCAATCCATTCGGGGGCTAATGATGGAGTCATGTACCTAGGGTAGGGTCACAGACTTGATCTAAGTACCCTGCCCAGGGACATCCTTAGAAGAGATCACCTTCCAGTCGACCTACGAAGGACTCACTCGACTGACTTGAAGGACTCGACCAGGAAGACTCACTCGACCACCAGAAGGTCAATAGGCACTCTGCACTGCAACGGTCTGTAATTAAGTAGACTTTATGATAGTAAAGACACTTTATGTGGGGCGTTACCAGTAACGCCCCGGACTTAACGCACCTTAAACCCTCTCCTACGTGGGCTGGCTGGGGTCCTGGCGCACTCTATATAAGCCACCCCCCTCCACAGGTAGAAGGGTTGGGCACTCTGTAATCCATATACACATAATCCACTCGACCGCCTCCGGGCTCCGAGACGTAGGGCTTTTACTTCCTCCGAGAAGGGCCTGAACTCGTACATCTCTTGTGTTTACAACCTCTCCATAGCTAGGACCTTGCCTCTCCATAGCTAGGACCTTACCTTGCCTCTCAAGTACGTACTATCCGGTTTGTCCTCTGGTGCTTGTAACTCGGTCCAGTCATTGATAAAGTCAACAAGTGCCTGAGACTTGATGGCTGTTCGAGGCACATACTTCAAACCATGTGGACCAAGCTCAATCGCCCACTTTGCAACCCGGCCAGTTGCCTCCCTGTTCTGAATTATATCACCCAAAGGGGCTGAACTGACAACTGTGATGGGATAGCCTTGAAAGTATTGTTTGAGCTTCCGACTTGCCATAAAAACTCCATATACCAGCTTCTGCCAATGCAGATATCGCTGCTTTGACTCGATAAGCACCTCACTGATATAGTAAACCGTCCGTTGAACCGGATATTCCTTACCAGCCTCCTTGCGCTCCACCACAATTGCCACACTGACAGCACGGGCATTAGCAGCCACGTACAATAACAAGGGCTCTTTGTCAACCGGAGCAGCAAGGACCGGCGGTTCAGCCAACTGCCACTTCAAGTCTTCAAACGCCGCATTAGCCGCATCACTCCAGACAAAGGTGTCTGTTTTCTTCAACATCTGATAGAGAGGGATCTCCTTCTCTCCCAAACGGCTCATAAACCGGCTTATGGCTGCAATTCGACCTACTAGACGCTGAACATCATTGATGCACGCCGGTTTAGCCAAGGATGTAATCGCTTTGATCTTCTCCGGATTAGCCTCAATGCCTCTGTTTGATACCAGAAGACCTAGAAGCTTGCCTGCCGGAACACCAAAAACACACGTATCTGGATTGAGCATCATCTTGTAAACACGCAGATTGTCAAAGGTCTCCTTGAGATCATTTATCAATGTCTCCTTCTTCCTGGACTTTACCACAATGTCATCAACATAGGCATGAACATTGCGCCCAATCTGAGTGTGAAGACAATTCTGCAAACAGCGCTGATAAGTTGCCTGGGCACTCTTGAGCCCAAAGGGCATAGAAACATAGCAGAAGGCTCCAAAGGGAGTGATGAAGGCGGTCTTCTCCTGGTCCTTAACTGCCATTTTGATCTGATGATAGCCTGAATAAGCATCCAAGAAACTCAAACACTCACAACCCGCCATTGCGTCAATGATCTGATCAATACACGGGAGAGCAAAGGGATCGGCCGGACAAACTTTGTTCAAATCTGTGTAATCCACACACATGTGCCAAGTGCCATTTTTCTTAAGAACAAGCACCGGATTAGCCAACCACTCAGGGTGAAACACTTCAACGATAAACCCAGCAGCCAACAGCCGGGCTACCTCTTCACCAATTGCCTTGCGTCTCTCCTCGTTAAAGCGACGAAGAAATTGCTTGACCGGTTTAAACTTGGGATCAATATTGAGAGTGTGCTTAGCGAGTTCCCTCGGTACACCTGGCATGTCAGAAGGCTTCCATGCAAAAATGTCCCGGTTCTCACGGATGAACTCGATGAGCGCGCTTTCCTATTCTGGATCCAGATTTGTGCTGATGCTAAACTGTTTAGATGAATCGCCAGGAATAAAGTCAACAAGCTTAGTCTCATCAGCCGGTTTGAAATGCAGGGTTGGGTCATGCTCAGTGGTGGGCTTCTTCAGAGGGGTCATGTCTGCCGGATCAACATTGTCTTTATAGAACTTCAACTCCTCTGTAGCACAAACCGACTCAGCATAGGCCGCATCTCCTTCCTCGCAATCCAAAGCGATCTTACGACTTCCGTGAACCGTGATGGTACCTTTGTGACCCGGCATCTTGAGCTGCAAGTAAATATAACAAGGCATTGCCATGAACTTTGCATTAGCCGGTCGCCCAAACAGTGCGTGGTACGGGCTCTGGATTCTCACTACTTCAAAGGTCAATGTCTCAGACCGGGGGTCATGTTCATCACTAAACACAACCTCCAAAGCGATCTTACCAACAGGATATGCCAATTTACCTGGCACCACACCATGGAAAACAGTGTTTGACGGTTTAAGAATTTTGTCTGTCAACCCCATGCGACGGAAGGTCTCATAATACAAAATGTTGATACTGCTCCCTCCATCCATGAGTACTTTGGTGAACTTGTAACCTCCCACCTGAGGTGCCACCACCAAGGCTAGGTGACCCGGATTGTCAACCCGGGGCGGATGATCCTCTTTGCTCCACACAATAGGTTGCTCGGACCATGCAAGTAACGTGGTACTGCCGGTTCAACATCATTAACAGCCCTCTTGTGAAGCTTCTGATCACGCTTGCACAAACTAGTGGTGAATACATGGTACTGCCCACCATTCAACTGCTTTGGGTGACTCTGATAACCTGACTGCTGTTCATTTCCTTGATTACTCTGTTGGTTGTTACCACCCTGGTTCTTCTGGTTGCCCTGATTATTCTGAAATCCAGAGCTTGAACCACCGCCACCATGAAAACCTGGTCCTGAACCGCCCGATGGACCCTGATCATACCGGAAAAGATCAGAGTTTTTGAATTCCTTCATAATATGACAATCCTTCCAGAGATGTGTTGCAGGAACCTCCTTGGTCCCATGCTTTGGGCAGGGCTGGTTCAACAAACGCTCCAGATTCATTCCGCCACCACGCTGGGGCGGTTTACCCTTACGACGCTACACATTAGCATTAAACACAAAATTTGAATCTGCTTTGCGCTTACCATTATTCCCATGGCCCCCTTGATTGTGCTGCTGTCCTTTTGCACCGCCGTTCTTCTTTCCCTTCTCCGGTTTCTCCTCATCAGAATCGGGATCCTTGGTGTTATCAGAATCAGCATATTTGACCAAGGCGGCCATAAGGGTGCCCATGTCATTGAAGTGGCGCTTGAGCCATCCCAACTTCATCTTTAGTGACTTAAACCGGCAATTGCATTCCAAAGTGATGATTGCTTGACCAGCGTTAATCCGGCATGAAGAATGCAAAACTTCTGAAACCCGGCGCACCCAATGAGTTGTTGACTCGTTCTCCCCTTGAACACAAGCATCAAGATCCACAATGGACATAGGCTGTTTACATGTGTCCTTAAAATTGGCTATAAACCGGGCCTTCAACTGGTCCGATGACTCGACAGAGTTAGCTGGTAGATTCTTCAACCATGTACGGGCTGTTCCCTCCAACATCATCGTGAAGTACTTTGCACAAGCCGCTTCGTCCACATCCAGCATCTCCATAGCCATCTCATAACTTTCCACCCACGCCTCGGGTGGCTGATCAGCGGTGTAATTTGGTACCTTACGTGGGCCCTTGAAGTCCTTAGGCAGTCGCACATTACGGAGAGCCAGAATAAGACACGACACTCCCCAAGAATTGAAAGCAAGCCCGGTGCCTCGGTCCACTGACGCTGCTGGCTGAAACAGGGCGGGTTGATATCGACCCGCATGTTGTGCTGCTAAAGCGGCCTCCCTTTGTGCTCTTCCATTATCCACCATGTCCTGAGCATTCACATCACCACGCGCCGGATTAGGCCCTTGAGGGGCAATGCGGCGCTGTGCACTGCTAGACACTTTCAGTTCATCTATATGCCTGCTATAGCTTTTGCTCGGACGTGGAGTTGAGTGAACCCTGTCTCGGCTATACGAGTAAGCTTGCTGCTATGTCAGAGCCGTTTGAAGAAGATCCCTGGCCTGCCGTGTCTCGACCGCCGCCGGCGATTCACCCTCTATTGGAATAGCTGCCAACCGGGATGCTGCTGCTATCATATTGTCCAAAGGGGTAGAAAAGTGACCCGACGGGGGTGTGTTATATCGTAGTGGGTTATCTGTGCGTCGAGGTGGACCCATCACCTGAGGTTGATCCGTCACTCCGGTCCTTGGCTCAGTATTCCGGTTTACCGCTGCCGGGTTGCTAGTTCCTGCTCCTGGCGTATCGAAGAGGTTCATCGCATTGTAATCCGCCGGCAAGCGAGATTGATGTCTCCTCCTGAATACTTGATTCGAAGCGTTCTGAACCATCAAAAGTCGATAATTCTCGGCTTGAATCCTTTGCGCCTGGGCATCTAAAGCGGCCCGTTCCTCAGCCATCCTGGTCTCCTCAGCCGCTAAGTCCTCCTTGGCTTGTGTTATCTGATCCTTTAGCCTCGCAATGTCCGCATTGTGTTGATCCTGCGTCACCGGTGTAACTGCTGTGGTTAACAAGGTCGCCCAGGCATCCATCAAACCGGAGAGAACTTGAGCCGGCTGGCGCTCAGAGCCTCCTGCCCCTGCTACCGGTCCGGACGCCGCCGCAGTAGAATTTTGCAAGGTTGGTTGTATTCCGGCCATGAAGATTCCGACGTGGTTTGGCGGTTCAAGAAATTCCGGAATACTGGTGCCATCGGAATACCCTTCAAACACGCCATCCTGAACTTGGTACAGTGATTCGGTTTCACCAGCGGATGGTTCGCCGTCGGAATAAGCGACCGTCTCACCTTCAGATACTGGTTCAGATCTGATCCCATGGACACATCCCACGAACGCAAGCTTCATGGCAGGCTGAATCCGGGCGGGACTTGCACGCTGAGCCATTTCGACGAGGTCGGTGCAGATATCCGGTTCAGGGCCCGGTTCGCCGATCTTGCCGATGAAGACGTGAATTCCGCCGAAGGGGACCCGGTATCCGTACTCGATTGAGCCGGCCTCGGGGCCCTAGCCCGCGTCGTCGATGTAGAGCTTGCCGCGATGACTCTTGTTCATCCGGCCTACTGCATATCCTTTGAGTCCTTCAAAGCTGCCCTTCAAGAACTCGAAACCATCGTGCGGTAGCCCCACGGTGGGCGCCAACTATCGTGGAAATATCACGTCAGATGTCCGCATGGAAGGACTTAATCGTGGAGCCATCGCAACGGGTTAGCTTAAAGGGGTTAAACCGGACAAAGGACGTGAGGGATTTTATACTAGTTCGGCCCCTTCGATGAAGGTAAAGGCCTACGTCTAGCTGTGATGGGATTATTGGGGTCTCGCTAACCAGGGAGCTGAACAAGCTATGCCTAGTTATCGAGTTGTTGTTTCTTGTCCTTGAACCGCCGCCGGGTCGTCCCCTTATATACACGGGTTGACGCCCGGCCGGTTTACAGAGTCCCGAGGCCGATTCATACAAGTGTCCGGCTCGGTCTCTCCTTTCCTTATCTTACAATACAAGTTACATGACTATGGCGGTTTACCACTATGGGCCCTAATCCGCCTTTGGGCTCCGGGCCTCTAAGCTTCATAGTAAAGCGCCATCTTCTGAGTCTTCTTGGGCTTCAATATAGTTGAGGGTGAACCGGCCCCTCCTGGGCGGTTTACACTCAGTAGTTATATCCCCAACAGTTAGGTTTTTTATGGTGGAACCATTCCACCAGGGTTCAAGTCCTAGACGTGGCACTGGTGCTCACATTAATTTTTCTGAATTTATTTTAGGCTTTTCGGCGATGTTTGTTAATGGGAGGAGACATTTTGTTGAGGCGTCCATGATGGCTTCTTCAATAAGATGTTGTGGTGGCTTAGTATCTCAGAGGTGCTCATAGGGATAGAGTGGGTGTGCATACTTTGTAGGATGAGTGTAGTGTTTGTATTGTGTTAAAAAAGGCACAAGGATGAGTATAGGAAATCATCCAAGTTGTGATTCTGAAAAGGAAAGGGTCAGGTTTTTTCATTTAGTTTCATTAAAATTCAAGAGTTTTTGAAAGATCCGGCAATTGTTGGCTTTTCTTGACCATTAAAATTCGAGAGTGATACTGCCTTCCTAGACTTATTATGTTGACATTAAAATTTGATACTACATTGAACTTCTATGAAATAAGTTTTTTTGCGAGGAGAATGGTGTAGTTTGTTCATTTATTTTAATTTTTGTAATCATTGGCTTCATTAATGGGTCGATGATCTAGTACTTTTATGCGAAGAAAGGGCATCAAAGGAGGACATGCAACATGACAGGTTTCCACTTAAATCCCACATTTTCCCGTGCAGTTTTGGAACATGACTTGTTTGCCCATCTCTTGTTGGCAGTGGGCCATCTTTGACACTTTTGAAAGACCAAAGTATTTTGCATCAAACATCTCTCTCTCTCTCTCTCTCTCTCTCTCATGCGTCCTGCAGCTTGATCTGATCCGGTAGGTGAGTGAAAATGGCATTTGGTCGGGAGGACGCATCTGCATTCTCTCGTCTCTCTCTTGATGCTAATGCGATTTTAGGTAAATGTTTACGGACCCGTTCCTTTTACTCCCCTCGGTTATTAGTTGTCGATTAACCTACGAAGGTGAGGTTAATCTTCACACGTGCAGACGACAGCTTATTTACTTTTTCATCATGGTACTTCTACGTGAAGCAATAACTCAATTTCCTTGACATTAGTAGCACTTGTCAAACAAACAATAATTAGAAAGTTGCTCTGCTTGTGGGATGAGATATTTAATCTATTCCAGTTGGTAAAAAATCTTGAAGCTTTCAACACATGAAGTCAGACCATCCATATATTCAGAGAACTGTGGTCGATGAGACTGAGCTTTCACGCATGTTCCCCCGATCTTAATTGCAGACAAAGGAATCCCGGGGTAGAAATTCTGCCGCCTCCAATCCGTTTGGTGCACGGTGATGTCCAAGTGTCCAACGTCGTCCATCCATCCGTCCATGCGTCTTCTTATTTTATTCTGAAATTCTGAAAGGCGAGGCCGTCCATCGATTCAGCATCCAGCAGACACGAAAGCTCACCATGCAGATATATACCGTCAGCTTTTCCTTTTCGTAACATCAACATATTTTCGGCTGGGGATGGTATGATCGTTTCAGGCGGTCATCTCTAGACTAGAGTTTGGAGCAAGCGATCGACTGGATCAACACAATTTGATCAACATGTCGCCGCATTCAGCTGGGACTGGCCTTAATATGGGCCATGCATGCGGATGACATATAACCGTCAGAGCAACAGCAAATGCGTCAGTGAAGACGAAACGTCGGGGTTCGACAGCTGCGTGGATCCATCGACTGTGCAGTCAAAAACTCCATTGGAAATTCTGCTCCTTAGGAGTTAGGAAGGAGGGGTAAGCAATGGGTCATTGTTAACTGTATCCCAAGTCACGCATTAGGATATTTATTAGTACAATGTAAAGCCGAGCTGCTGAATGCCGCGCTTCTTCTTTCCTCAACAACTTTGTGCTTTTCGTTTTTGGCGATATACGATTCAACTTGGTACTGTACAAAGTTACGAGGAAGGGATGGCGGCAGGTTCTGAGAAATGGGGTTGTTAATTAGGTACCCACCGACTGGATTTGAGTGGGATCCATGGCAGCAAGAGGAGACCGGCCTGCAGGCTGCAGCGTCTGACTGAACCTGCCAACCCAATAATGCCATGGCTAATTACATGCATGCACCTCTTGACAGGTTAGCTGTAGAATATTGGAACTACAGTAATTATTGGCCCCTCAAAATAATTTAATTGATTCTCTTGATGGGAAAATTCCGAGAACTGGATGCGGTAGCTAGGAAAGCACACAATGCTTTATTACAGAAGTTTGTCACACCATTCAGTTATACAAGGACCAGCACAACCTTTAGGAATAATATGAAAAATGATGTGAACGCTGCTAATCTTCATTTCAACGCTTTCATGCTGCATGTTTCTTTGTATTTCGTTTTTTTTTTTTTGTGCGAGAGAGAACTTTGTTTGGCTGTGTGCATCTTAGTTATGCAGAGGCCGAATGTAATGCTTAAACCATTTAAGTAATAAAGTGCCCCTTTTTAAAAAATGCTGCAATAATGGTTGTGATGCACCCACAAACTTCGGCACTTGGTGGGGGAGGTACTCACACGGACACTACTGGTCCCAAGCGAGGACGGTTGGATGGAGATCCAACGCTATCTACACCATCCAAAGAGCTGGAAAACCAAGCAAAAGGATTAAAACTGACCAAGACTAACGAATCTGGAAGGGGAAAGAATAGCACACTGACACGACATCAATCCATCCGATTCCAAATCAAAATTCGGAGCATAACTCAAGAAGTACACAAATGACGAATTTGCTATCAATAGAGATGCTGGGTCAAATCTATATTATGCACTACTCAGTGTCAAATTTATCATTTTTGTATGCAGGGCTTTGTTTTGATTTATTTTTCCCGAACCATGCAGGAGAACTGCATATGAACTTTATAGATAGGAGAAGAAAAGGGCGGTTCAGAACGGCCGCAGTCTGACAACCAAGGAGTGGAAACAAAGAAAAACTTTGACAACATAGACTGATGATGTTTTGAATTTTGATTTGAAAACGGTGAACTACACACTTCCCCTGACCTCTCTGTGACCAGTATACAAGATGTTTAAAAATGACTATGTTTTTTTTGCGAATATTAAAAATGACTATGTTCATCAAATTCAGAACCGGAATCCAGTCGGCAATCTTGTATGACAGTCAAATGATCACCTGTTGATGAATGTACAGAATACCACACAAAAATGCTCTCCGGCTGCTTATTTCTATGCCCTCTCTTGTTTACAAACAATTTCCACTGCAATGCTCACTCTGGACGATGCACGGACGGCGCGAATCTACACTCAACAAATGTTAGCAACAATTTTACAAGCCCGGCAGTAAGTTTATAGCAGACGCTTACAGTCAATGACTACCATTTACAATCCTTACATACCACTTCTTTTTTCTGTATTTACCTAGAAAAACATGAACTAATGAGTCGCTCCATCTGAAACTGAAAACCCCAACCTTCCACACTCCGCCTTCAAAAAAAGGAGCGGCGCGAACGAAGGCAGAGTCAGTCATCAATGGTTTTCGCTCTCATGCAACCGCAGGGCGAGCACCGCGGCTTCCGGCTTTCCCGCCTTCGACCGTAGAGATAGTCCACCAGCTGCACCTTGGACCGCTGAACCACGGTTTTCGACGTCGTCTGCTCCTCCTCATACTTCACCAGGGCCTGCTGGACCTTCTGCATTTCCACCTCCAGCCTCCCAATCTTCTCTGACATCTTCCTTGCGCGCTCCAGGATCTTGCGCTGGTGCCTGCTCCTCAGGTCAATGTTGTCCCCGTCGAGGCCGTCGGCCGACGTGAACTCTTCGGCCTTCTTGGCCAGCTTACTGTTGGTGTCGATGAGCTCGATGATGGTGCTCTCGGCTTCCCTTATCTGGTATCTGACGTCCTCGAGCTCGAGCTCTTCTGACGCCTCGGTGTTCGTCTTGAGTTCTTGAATGCTGGACTGGAGGGTGCTGAGCCTCTTCCCGTCAGAAGATAGCCTCTGAATGACCTTGTTCTTCCACTCCTGGTGTGGCTCCGTGGTGATGGACCTTGGTAGCTCTTGGTTCACAATGCTCAGCTCTTTCACGACCACTAGCTCAGCAGGAGACTGTCTGCTGCTGCCACTGTCAAATGACTCACTCCGCGGCGGTCCCAAATCATCGCGCGCATGGCTATTGCTTGGTCCAGCAAGGTCATGAACCTTGTGATCTGCTTGTGCTGCAATTTTCTTCTGCTGACCAAGGGCCTCGGTTCGACGGCCTGAAGAAGGTTGGATGAGATCAAGCTGTATGTCTTTCAACATTTGCTCATAGTTCATTTCGACCAAGTCATCATCCAAAATCTCCTTGAGCTTCAGCGCCTCGATCTGCTTCCTCGATTCTTGCAGATTGGCATTGAAACCAAGCCTCTCTTGCTCCAGAAGGACACTGGCATCCGCGACCACATTCTGGAGCCTTTTGATTGTTCCACGCAATTTTTGCAGCTCCATGTCTTTCACTGTTTCACTTGCATTCTGATCACCGGATCCCAGTGTGGTTTCCAGAGGCTGAGGAGATGATGCATTTTCCTAAGAAAAAGAAGAAAAATGTAAAATGAGTCCCGGAATGAAAAGGATAACTTCGTCAAATGTACACAATGCCAGTTTTATTCTTAGGGAATTTATCATTTTGAGTGAAAGCATACGAGATTTCAAATGTTTATCATTAGTAGTTAGATCCTCCAATAACAGAGCAACTGTAAGAATTAAAGACTTTAATATCTCTTTTCAACATAAGATTAAGGATAAAATATTTAATTGTTTGTACTAAGGCACTACTATAAAAAAGTTTTTTGTTATAAGATGAAAGGATCCTATATTGCTAAATAGATGGCATTTCCTATAAAAAATTACTAAATAGTTGGAACCGGCTGCCAATTTTTTGTGTGCACGCACATGTCTTGTTTGTAATTGCCAAAAATACATGGAAAAGGGAATGTGTACCTCCACTTTGAGTTTATTTGATTGCAAGAAATCATTAGCAAGGGATACGGTTTGTTTCTCCAGGGCACTGACTTCGGTCTGCAATGATCCTAACATCGTGACATCACCATTCAGATCGACCTTCAGTCTTCTGTTCTCAATCTCTACAGCATTTAGTTTGTCTTTCAGCTCGTCCACATACGAATTCCTTCGGGTGATATCTTCCTTGAGCACCTCCTTCTGCACCATGGCACTTATCTCATAACTCTCACATGTTACGATGAGCTCGACGATCTTCTCCTTGAACAGAGCTGCATTCATGATGGCCATTTGCATGTGGGATACCAACTTTGTGATCTCCTCATTGCAGGATCTGATGTCGACAGAAGCCTTCTCCTTGCTCATAAGCATTTCCACATTTCCATGTAACTTGAGTATCTCCTCCAGTAGCATTTCATTTGATTCTTGAAGGCCAGCGCCGTCAACTTCTTTGTGATTATTTTCTTCACTAGACCGGTCACAAATGCTCATGGTTGTATCTTTGCCGAGATGGTCATCCAGGAATTCAAAATCACCAAGCTTCTTGTTCATCATCCTGATGTCCTTACAAAGCTCACTTCCTACGGCTTGGAGACACACAAAATCATCATGCAAAGACTTCAACTCCAGGGACCTGTCTTCATGAAGGTTTCTGAATATCACAAGAAGGACATCTTTGCTGACGGCTTCGCTCATGAGAACGCCAAAATCATCTTCAAAGCTCATCTCTTTCTCCCTGGAGTCATGCAATTCATTTGCCAGCAAAGAGTTTTGTTGAATCAGCTTTATAATCTCACTCTGCAGTGACCTCCGAGAATCTTGAAGTTCTGACAACTGTCCAACCAAGAACTTGGCCTCAGCTCTCAAGTCGTCAACTCTCTGGTTACGAGACTCCATCTCTTCCCAGAACTCATCGCTGATCTGCACAAGCTCCTGCCTTTCTGCCTGCAGCAGGAGCAACTCCTCGCTCTTTGCTTGCTGGTCTTGCTTGAGGATGTTGCGCTCCGACCGCAGGTCGGCTACCTCCTGTCTAAAGTGCTCCAGAAGGGTGACAACAAGAGACTTCTCAACAAGCTCTTTCTCTTTCACATCCTGGGCATCAGATATTGTGTTCCTTAAGAAGTTGATCTCATGCAAGATGAGCTGCAAAATTATGTCAAGCTTCATTTGGTCCAAGGACTCATACTTCTCATCCAAGTGCAATACTTCCCGTAATGAACCGATCCCTTCAGTTAGCTTCTGATTATCCTGTGACAAGCAGTCCAATTTCTCCTCATGAACCTTACATGCTTCTTCCTTCTTCTGCAGTTTTGCCGAGTAGTCCGAATTCGCTTCAGACATGTCGCGCAAACTCTCTTTTAAGATAAAGATCTCTGTCTGAGCTTTGACAATCTTCATCTCCTCCTCTTGAAGCTGCTCCTCTCTATTCCTGCCTTCATCTAGCAATAGGATAGTTTTGTTCTGTAGATCAAACTGAGTCTTGCTTCCTGAGAGTGCAAGATCTTTGTGTTCTTTCCTCTCAAGCCTTATTTGTTCTTGTAGCTTGATCACTTCATCAAGCACCGAGTCTTTCTCCTGTTGTAGAGCTGAGTGTCGCCTTTCTAGCTCTGTGTATTCTGCTTCTAAACTCACAAGAGTATTGCTGATGCTATCAACCTGGAACAATAATTCAGGTAAATACATGATCAAACGTAATTTTTCATGACAACTGGTAAAAAATAAATAAGGTCATTCACATGGCATACCTGAAAAACAAGAGTTGTCTTCTCAGATTGAAGAACTGAATTCTGACTGTTGACTGACTCTGAAGATTTTTCCAGCTCTTTCAACTTCCTCCGCAAGTCCTCGAGTTCAGCATTGGCATCAGATAATGAATTCTCCAAAACAGTGTTCTTCTTGAGCAGCACCTCCATGGTCTGAGAAATTGCCTCAAGCTGCGCAACAAGCGCAGCTCGCTCGGAGAGATGACTGCATATCTTGGAATTGAGTTCCTTGCATGATTCTTCCAACGCCGCCTTCTTCTCTCTTAACCCTTCAAGCTCAGTAGTTGAAGCTGCCAAGGACTTCTCCAAATGTGCATTCTTCTCAGACATCCTCTCCAACTGCCTCAGGTTTTCAGCGTGAAGAGCTTCTGTTCTCTCATGGTTCTTGATGATGTCTTTCAGCTCAACATTGCCATCCCTTAACTCACGTGCAAGAGCTTGAAGTGATTCTACATTTACGTTCACCGACTGTATCTGCTCCTTGATCGAGAAGTGTTTCCTCTCCAGTTCACTCCTATCCTCCTTCAGGCGCGAAAGCTCATATTGAAGTGTCTTCTTTTCATCCGCATGTTTACAGATCTCTTCTTCGAGTTTTTGTTGCACATTCTTCATGGAAATAATCTCATCCTGCAGACGAATTATCACTGCTGAAGAAGAGTGATATTGGCTAGTCAGCTTCTTGTTTTCTTCTAGAATACCGTCGAATTCTTTCTGAAGCACAATTTTGCTTGTTTCAATGTCCTTCACTTTGCTTTCTTCTCTCTGCTTCTCAAGAGTCAGCCTTTTGCTCTCTTCTAGAATACTGTCCAGTTCTTTCTGCAGCACAATCTTGCTTGTTTCAATGTCCTTCACTTTGCTTTCTTCTCTGTGCTTCTCAAGAGCCAAATGCTTCAGTTTGTCATGTGCTATTAACAGCTTCTTCTCCAAAGAGAGGCTCACCATTTCTGCTTGCATGCACTTGAGATGCTCCTCTTCTGTGGAGATGTTGAGCTTCTCCAGCTCATCTTGCTTCTCATTTAGCTCATCATGCTTCTGTTTCAGCAAATGTTTCAGCCTCTCTACTTCCAACTGCAAGTCCTGGTTATCTCTTTCGAGCACAAGGAAACGCTCGCCGTCCGCTGCGCTTGAAGGCAGTAATCCAGTTTGCATCTCCTCTTTCAGTCTGTTGAACTGTTCCTGGGTATGCAATATCTCAGATCGGAGGTTCTGTAATCTAGCAGAGGATTGTTGGCATTGCAGAACTGCAGTTTCCTTCTCTGCCTCTTGCTGCGCAAGAGCCTCCTTGAGACAAAGGACCTCGGACTCTGCACAGTTGCTCTGTTCTAGCACTGATGTGATCCTCTTCTTCAGGTCTTGGTTCTCCTGTGTCAGGCTTGCTAGTTCATTCTGCAGCTTCTCGTAATCTTGGTCATCTGCAAGAACACATTTTGCTTGTCACAACTTATTCTCAATGCGCGTGTGTGCGTATGTGTTTTGCAATGTTGCCCTAAAAACTCTTACCTTTACCATGCATTTTTGGATCACCAGCATTCATGAAAGAGAGGAAATATCGAGCCATTTCTGCATTGTCCTGGTCAGTTTCAGTTGTTGCAGATTCAGCTGGCAGATCATCATCTGGGTCCATAAGAACCTGATCAGGGAATGCTTCTGCTATTTTTTTATGGGCCTGTCGGAGGTCCCCGGCTGCATGATCATATCTTTCAGCTAGAGCTCGGTATGCACGGTACAACTCCTCAAGCAAGGCCATCAACTCAGGCCTTCTTCGGTAGTACATTTCCGCCTTTTTTGCAAAAGACTCCGCATCTTCTTCAATGATTTTGATCATCAGCTTAATTTTGCTGTCCATGTCTGCGTAATCACGAATTAAAAGATATGAGCCCAGTACAAACTTGAACGAACTTCTCAAAAAACTGAAGCGTCATCCAAATACAAGGAGAACGATAACCCGGACCCTTCATTGTTCACAATATTCATTCATTTACACTTTCATCATTAGATAGTTATCTTTTAAAACATGCAGCATAGATTAGCATTCCCTTGGCTGCATATGAAGTAGCATCTTAATCATGGAATGGAGTCAGCGGAGAATCTATGGTATTCCCCCAATTAAAGATAATCCATATGATTATCATATTACATCACATGTCTACTAGGGCCTAAAAGAATACATAAGATTTTTGGCTCCCAATCACTAATGCTCTCTTTATTATTGAAAATTCAAAAAAGATGCATTCTTAAGTTAAGAGCAATTATGTGTGTACATGTGGAAATACAACACAACCTTTTTAATCTGTACAACCAAAAATTCAGCTAGCTATCATATATAGACTTCATTATCTGACAGAGTCATGGTCATGTTAAGACTCTGCAAGATCTGTCAATCATGATCTGTTGGTTTGACATCTTCAGAGTTTATACACACATTTTAGTCTTAAAATGACTCAGGCATAAACTTTATAATTCATGACTGACAGATCTTGCAGAGTCTTCACATGAATCAACATGTTGGTCTTGATTTTGTTGAATTAAATGTACAACAAATAAATGTGCGTAAATCAACAGATCATGATTGACAGATCTTGCAGAGTTTTAACATGACTCTGTCAGATTAACATGACCATGACTGAGTCCCGACCCAGGACTGATTGCTCACTTTTGAAACTTGTAAAGCAATAACCACACGATTTTAGAGTAACAGCTTTTATAATCTGAATTTTCAGCTAACTGTCTGCCAAACCTAATAATAAACAATAAGTACATCAATGTACTGCACAGCTAATCTGCTGATTACGCTCATATATTCTACTATGGTGTGTACTCGTCTGGTAAATTAATTCAGTATATTTTCAGTCTAACCTCAATTAACGAACATGAAAATGATAATATACATTTGGTTATTCATTACAGTGGCCAACTAAACGAAGACGTGAGTGCCTGCAGAAGAACATGTTATCGCTAACTTGCTATTTTGCAGCATTGAAGTTGCCCATGTGCTTCGACAGTACTCTAATGACTTTCACACACGTACCATTACAATGCAAGTCTTTCCACAAGAAATTTGCAATTCATCATTGAAACCTTTTTCTCAGATTTACATCCTTGGGACCACATAACAGCAATGAGCCAATGACAATAAACACACTAGATCAAGGCACAGTTCCTATAAATCAGAGTAGTGCTTCTATACTCCCCTGAAAAATAAATAGCACAAATCCTAAAAGCAGTACCTAGCCAAATCCTGTATACATCGTGTAGATTTTCAGGTTTTGAAATTCAGACTATAAAATTATTATTTTAATTGTAAGCTTCATAAGTCATATTTAAATAACAAATTGCCATCTCGTATCTTTTCTGAATTTCCAATTTTGATTGGACGGGCTTAAATCAACAATAAAGCTCATTTGGATAATCCAATGAACTCCAATCTTCACTCTTCAGCAAGCATTCTTTGAACCACCTCTGAATATCTACATTTCTGCTCAAATTGATTTCAGAGGAACTTCCAGTGAAATTTCGTTTTCAGTTATTGTGTGTGTTTGCTTATTCACTTCAGAATCTGAGGCATGCTCGGTTTTTAGAATCCAAAGGAACCGGTCATCCAAGGAAATGACACGCAAACAGCTCAACAAGTTAATACTTATATTTTACCTTCGAGGTTCTCCTGAAGCCATTTGGAGTTCTTTGGGCAGATATGACTGTCCCACCACCATGAGTACTTGCGTTTAGCATCGGTCGGCGATGTTGTTGCCATTACGGCAACAAACTAAACAGCAGAGGATGTTCTGTGATCCCACAGGTAGAGAAGGATGACAGCAACAAGAACCAACCACAATCTAACACCAGCCAGTTACCTGCAAAACAAATACCCTCAGATTGTTAAGCATCCTGTTAGCATGCAGAAATAACTAACGAACTGGGGAAAAGGTTACTATCTGCTCCTATTTTTAGCTCAAGATCAGCAACGCCACAAGGTAGCAATAGCAGCGGCTAATCCTCCTAGTGATGAATTTGTTTCTTGATTATTAAAGCAGCTTTGAACTGAACATATGAGTTGAGTTTGATGAACAAAGCGGCACATAGTAAATGATGAACTGGAAACAGCAGAACTGCACAAATCTCCAAAAACAATTGCCCCGCAGGTGCCAATCGCAAAACTGCAGAGCATGCAACACAAACTCAGTAGAGAATAAACTGCAGCACTAGCCAAGGAAATAACAGCAGAGAGGAAATTTATCCAAAGTGAAAGCAGAAAAAACAATACCATGTGCAGGCTTTTTTCCGGCAGAAGTTCAGGAAATCATTAAACTCTAGCTCACATCAGCAGCGGCTCAAAAATCCTACTGAACTATAGCGAACCAAAAAAATATATACAGGGAATAAGAAGAAAGGGAGGTTGCTTGCAGAGGCAGGAATGAATGGAGCATCAAAGAATAATGATAGAGAAAAGGAAGGGTGGGCAGTGACAAGAAAACCCAACCACCCAAATAAAAGATGCCCCCAACCACTCTCCAGATCCCAGATGACCCGCAAAGCGCACAAGAATTCCAACCCCAGCGACAAGGAGGCCACATTGATTGCTTGGATACTCCATTACATTTGTGATCAGAGGCCAGGGAGAGAAGAAAACAGAGCCGTCCTTTCGATGACCAGAGAACGGGATTGCATCAAGAAACTGAGATCCCTCCCAATTCCTAAATCTTACCGAGCGAAAGATGAAACACGAAACCATCGAATTCCGTCCATGAGACTGAATTTATCTTTGTTTTGAAGAAAAAAATTGGAGCGAAGGAAATAAATAAAAGATGAAAATGATTGCAGTTCGTAAAGGTCGTACTGCTGATCATTGTCAGGCCCGAAAAACCTGCAAAAAAGAAGGGGAAAGGCAATCTTGCAGCGGCGGAGGCCACGAGGAACATCACCAGCAGGCCAACGCCTCAAGAAAGAGACAATCACACAACGACCCACACCTAACACCAATCGATGATGAACAGATTTTTTTTTTTTGGAAATGGAGGCATGCCCCCGGCCTCTGCATCATGATGAACAGATAAGAGAGAGAGAGAGAGAGATGGTCTTCTTCTTCTTCTTACCCCGATTTTCCTCTGTCGGCGAGCGCAGCTGCAACCCAATGGAGATCCAGCCGCTCCCATCCGGCCGCTAGGCCATCTCCCCTCCCCTCCACGGAGGAGCTCACAGCGCCGCGGCGGAATGCATCATGCCCGCGCGCATGCGTCGGCGGCGAGATGGCGATCCTTCTCCCCTCCCGTTTCTTTCTTGGAGCAGAGCAGAGCAGGTTTGATCGGTCAGGCCGGAGGGTGGTGGCGATGGGGATTTGATTGCTTGTTGGCCAGTGCTGTGGCCGGAAAGCAAGGACAAGGCTTGCGGCACAAAGCGCCGGCGATTGTGGAGCTTTTCTTTTGTTTCTTTCCGGTGGCTGGACGGGATCGATGGCGATCGGTTGGTGCAGCGGCAGCGGCAGCGTTCTTGTCTCTGCGTGCGAGCTGGGGACGCCGAAAGCACGGCTGGATTCCCCTCTCTCTCTCTCTCGCACAGTCGCACTGGACTAGTATGAAACCTGACGCTTTTAATTATGGGGGCATTGAGCGGCACCTGTCTCGTGCGGGATTTGCAGAGAGATTTGCGCGTGCGCCCTCGGGAGCGTTGGGAAATTGCGTGATTGTACGTAGAAGATGCCGCGTTTTTGGCTGATTAGCTTGTGGCTTTTCTAGCGGGATTATTACTGGTACTGCTAGCTGGGCAATTTGATGATTCGTGTGGGGGCTCCTCTGCAGTGTTGTTGAAGATTGGGGGAGGAGTAGATTAATGCTGAATGATTAGAGTATAATGCAGCATGATTGGAGTTCAGTGCACGAGTAGGCAGTTGTGGTGGTGTGAGGTACTATCGTATTCTCTCGCCACGGGGAGCCGTTGCAGGCTGCATTCCAGAGCCCGGGCTGGCGTGCATTGCCTCCTTCGCTTGGCCGCCGTAGAGGATCGCAATGGACCTTCTTTTGAAAAACTTTTGATCTATTTATCGTAGGTCATGACAGTACAACGAATATTAAAAATAATAAAAATTACATCTGATTTGTACCATGGCAGAGCTAGCGAAGGATTTGGGGTGGGAGGAGGGGGGCGAAATAGAAAATATACAACTTTGGG
>NC_041389.1:574187205-574190509 GCF_002162155.2 Triticum dicoccoides | reverse complement strand
AAGGAAATTTCCCAGTAACACATGTAGCTCCGCCCCTGCATTTGTACACCATCTAGGGACGAGTACAGAGACTGAAACACCCTATCCAACTTTCAGGTATTAGGATACGTTTAAGGCGCGGATGATTATCATAAGAGATTCCCGTCATATCATAAGATTCGCATTCTTAAAAATCGGCACTTCTCCAAATCCAGAAGACAGACGGAATTCTAGGATTATCCTTTTGGGCAAAGACTTTTATGCAGACTTCTTCTGGATTATCTATACCATATTGTAACCTAATGGTCGCAGGTTCAAGTCCTGCTATACCCAAAAAAACACTCTTATATTCGTAAGGATGCATAGTAGCCTTCAAAGAGCACTCTTTGGCCTTGAGAAAAGCCCCTTTCTCATCAACATCTCGACTTCGCTCGTTGTTTGAGGTAAGTATAAAGGAGATCAGACTGGCTCGGTCATTGATAGGCCGTCCTTCTCCTTATTCATTGGATAGGGCGCGGGGGAAAGTCAAGTCAAGCACTAGTTAGTTGGGGTGGGACGCACCAAAGCAGCGTTCGTTGCACTAGCGCCTTATCTTTTGAAGCTAAACAGAGGCTCGAAAGACGGAGTACGTCCGAAGTCGTTGGCTGCCTTTTTGTAGTGCGCAAGTCAAAGTGAACTTCTTCTTCTATTCTGCGAATCTACTAACGAGAACTGTCGTACAGTCCTATCTTTTTTTTAAGAAACATCACAGATGAACGTTTCGTTTCGTTACCTAAGTAGTTGAGCAATTCATTCCAAGGTAAACAAAGAGGTATTTCCTTTTCTCGTTCAATCCTTCTCTCCTTCCATCCCAGTAGGCCTATTCATGCTTTTTTGCTATCCATCTTGATCAAATAGAAGAAGGGGAAATTCAGACTAGGCAAAACACCTCAAAAAGTGAAAAAAAAGATAAAACAACTTTCTTATTATCAAGTAGTAAACCATAGTTCTCATCCTAGGAGACCATATCGATCATCGGTTCAGAGCTCCCAACTACGAAGCTCTTTTCTAGAGCGAGTCAACAATTCATGGATCCATGGTTTGGATGAAGCTATGTACCCGGGTAGAGATGATTTGTCTCAAAGATGTTCCGCTCATCCAAGAATCTGAAACTTCATCTACATAAACTCCTTCCTTGCTGGAGTCGGGCAAAATTATTGTAGTAGAGAGTTGAAAAGTCATCGTGTTAAGCCTTCATAGGACCAGTGTATCAGAATAACAACCGCCACCGATGAAGAGATGCATAGATCGAAAGGATCCAACCTAAAGACACACTGACGTATACGGACGAAAATTGGATCCTAGCAGATCCACAAAGACAACCCCTGACCGAATCATGTGAGATACGTCAGAGACACACCTCCACACGCCCTTCGACTATGCTAGACGCACCATCAAAACTGGGGCTAAGCGGGGAGAACCTTATTCCATCTTCAAGAAGTCGTAGTCAGGGTTGGTCCTGGGCCAGGGCAGCAGGGGTGACGGCCTGGCGCCCAGCCAAACTAGGGGCCCCGGCCCAGCACATATATATAGTATAGCCAGCCATAAACTACTGCAGGGCCAATATTGATGCGAATAAAAACGACCAGAGAGGCCCATATAAGAGGCACGTGTGGCTGCATTTGCTGTGGATTCCCCGAAATCACTAGTTAAGGAGTACTCCTTGCGAAGATCACTCCAACTTTTTCAGGTTGCGACAAGTGGCGCGCTACATGTGAGTTTTCCTTTTTTTCGTAGATCCGTTTATTCAAAATGTTTTATCTCTTAAAGCGTGCGTCCAAATCTCGAACCGCTTTCGCCGTCGGATTCCTCGCGTCGAGATCTTTAAAACTAGATCCCATGTTGATAGATTTTGACGAACCTTTTTTTCACGAAAAAAAACCGAACGAAAAAACGAACCGGGAGCACGGGTTTTTTCCCTTTTTAAAAGAGGCACGCCCGTGCCTCTGACGAAATCACAACCATGCCTCTCGCCGAAGCAAAACCGTGACTCTGCGAAAGAAAAAAAAACAAAAAACGTGTTTTTTTCTGTTTCCGAGGATGCACGGCCGTGACTCTCGCGAAAGCACAACTGTGCCTCTCACGGAAGCAAAACCGTGACTCTCGCGAAAGAAAAGAAAAACAGAAAACGCGCCTTTTTCCGTTTCCGAGAGGCATGGCCGTGGCTCTCGCAAAAGCACAACCGTGCCTTTCGCGGAAGCAAAACCGTGACTCTCGCGAAAGGAAAAAAAACAGAAACCGTGTTATTCTTTTCGTTTTCGAGAGGCACGGTCGTGACTCTCGCGAAAGCAAAACCATGCCTCTCGCGGAAACAAAACCGTGACTCTCGTGAAAGAAAAAAAAATGCGTTTTTTGCGGAAAAAAATTTCAAAAAAAAAATTTTGGTCGAAAAGCTAGGAAAGACCGGTGAAAAACCAAAACGTCAAAATAAACCGGAAAAAACCATTAAAAAGCCGAAAACACGTGAAAAAAAAATCCAAAGGCAGCGCCCAGAGCGCGACACGTGGCGAATGGCTGAGAGCGCACCAAATGGCGTTGATTATTGCGAGGCTCTCGAAGGAGCGCTCGTTAATTAGTTGCTTTCGGAATTCCCCGTCACCGATCGTACATGCACGTCAGCATGTATTTGCGCTGCGCCGTGAAGGTTTTTTGGTCGCCTCTCCAATTTCTTGGATCCAATCTAGCAACTCATACACACACGCGCGCGCATGATCAAGGCCCCAGCATGATTCATTTGACTTTGTTTTTGCCGGAGGACGGAGCAGATCAGTGCAGAGTGAATATGCCATACCGCCGCAGTGGTTGCTGTTGAACATATTATGTGCATGTATCTGTTAGGATAATCTCTTATCGGCCCCGTCTCTAGTTTCATTGTATAGATGAGGCTGAGGGCTGCCTTTGTACTTATATACGTGCACCGTGCACCCGATCAATATATCGAGAATTGCATTGCCTTCAATATGGTATCAGTTTCCTTCCCGATTCTAACCTAGCTTCCGCTCCTACCCTACCCTAGCTACCGCCGCCGCCGCAGCCCCCCGCTGCCGCCGCTGCCACTTCTCCACGCCGCGGCCGCATCTCACCGCCGCGCGCGCCTCCCAAAACCTCCCCTCCTTTCCGATCGCCACCCACCTCCCTCCCCTCCTCCCGATCGCCTTCCACCACACCGCCACCCTTCGAACGCCGCGCCGCCCCATCCACCCAAGCCACCACCTCCCCAACCCACCCGCCCCGCTGCCCCCCTCGGTCGCCGCGCCACCCCACCAATGGCCTCTCACCACGCCGC
>NC_041389.1:574148210-574187048 GCF_002162155.2 Triticum dicoccoides | reverse complement strand
CACGCCGCCGCGTCCCTCCCCTCCAACCCCTTCGAAGGTCCGGCTCCTCCCCCAATGGAAGTCGTTCGCGATCTCGACATCTTCGCCCGCGTGCCCGTCATCCTCGACTACGCCACCTCCACCCACGATGCCTGGAAGACTTACTTCTCCCTTGTCTTCTGCGAGTACCACCTCATCAATCACGTTCATGGCTTCGTCGACTTCGACCTCATGTTCACGGACGACAACTGGCTGACCATCGACGCCACCATCACCCACTGGCTGTACCAAACCATCTCCAAGGACATCTTCCACACCATCGTTTGCGACAACGATGACGCGCAGATGGTGTGGGCGAAGCTGAACGGGCTCTTCCTCGACAACGCCCTCCCGCGCCGCGTGTTTCTTCAGCAAGAATTTTTTGACTGCCATCAACCTGACTCGTCTACCGGCGATTATTGTATGTGCCTTAAGAAACTTGCTGACGAGCTTCGCGACCTCAGGGAGCGGGTCTTTGACGAGCTTCTCCTTAGCACGCTCACCGCTGTCCTGAACGAAGAGTTCAGCAACGCGGCCTCCAACTTCACGTTCCTTCCGGACCCGACCTGTCCTCGGGTTGTGGCTTATCTTCAGTTGGAGGAGAGGGGGATGAAGATGGTGAAGTCCCGGGACACGCACACGGCGCTTGCCGCGGGCACCTCCCGCGCCGCTCCTCCCACGGCTCCGCAGCCGCCGCGGCCTCCGCTGCCATCGATGGCCTACTTCCAGGCGCCTCCGGCGTACCAGCCGCCGCCCCCTGCCCCCGATCGTCGTTGTGGGGGGCGTCGCGGCAAGAAGCAGCAGCAGCAGCACGACATGGGAGGGGCGCCCTGCCAGCCGCAGCAGCAGGCGCTGCGCCCGGCCCCCTGGGCTGCCGCGACCAACCCTTGGACGGGGGTGGTCCATGCATACACCATGCCAGTGCCG
Organism: Triticum dicoccoides; assembly: GCF_002162155.2. Lineage (NCBI taxonomy): Eukaryota > Viridiplantae > Streptophyta > Magnoliopsida > Poales > Poaceae > Triticum > Triticum dicoccoides. Next base: position 574,186,103 of record NC_041389.1, on the reverse strand, counting down.
TGGGCCCCCGTCCCGGCCGGGATCCTTGGCCCCCGTCCCAGCCAGGATCCTTGGCCCCCGCCCGGCGCCCATCAGGCGATGCTCGCCGCCCCAGGTGGCTACCCCGCCGCCGCACCTGCGTACGCTGCCCCGGGGAGCTACCCCATGGCCCTGCCCGCCTACCCCGCCGCGCCCCCTGCCGCGGCCGTCGCACTCCCGCCGGCACCGTGGGATCCAGCCCTTCTCACGGCGCTTCACTCTGCTCCTGCACCCAACACATACACCGGAGGCGGCGACTGGTATATGGACTCCGGGGCTACCGCCCACATGACTTCCAACCCTGGTAACCTCAACTCCGCATATCCAGTTTCTACCGCATGTCGTATCACTATTAGGGACGGTTCATCCCTTCACATTACTCATGTCGATCATGGTTCTTTTCCGTCTAACCCCATGCCTATACATATGCCTAATATCTTAGTTTCACCTGAGTTAGCCACCAATCTTGTTTTCGTTCTTTCTCTTACACGTGAAAATCCTATAACTGTTGAATTTGACAAAGTGGGTTTTCTGTCAAGGACGCCCGTACCCGGATGGTACTCCACCGATGTGACAACTCGGCCGGCCTCTACCCGGTGCACTCCCCTGACACCTCCACATCCGCTCTGATCGCTCTCTCCGCCATGGTGGACCTTTGGCATGCTCGGCTGGGACATCCGAACCCGGCCACCCTTCGTCATATTCTTAGGAATTTTTCATTCACGTGTAATAAAACCGATGATCATACCAGTCATGCTTGTCGTCTCGGCAAGCACGCCCGTCTTCCGTTTAGTGCGTCCTCATCGGTGGCGTCGTATCCATTTGAGTTGATTCATAGTGACTTATGGACATCTCCTGTTGCCAGTAATACGGTTTTTTATACTATCTTGTCATACTTGATGATTTTTCGCACTATGTGTTGACCTTCCCGTTGCGGAGAAAATCCGATGCACTCTCTGTTCTCACTACCTTTTACTCCTATGTCGCTACGCAGTTTGGGCGTCCCATTCTTGCCTTGCAGACTGACAACAGGAAGGAGTTCGACAACGTCAGGGTTCGCACCCTCCTTGCCACACATGGCACGATTCTTCGTCTCACTTGCCCGTATACCTCGCAACAAAATGATCGCGCCGAACGGATCCTTTGCACCCTCAATGATTGTGTGTGCACTCTTCTCTTCCACGCTAATGTCCTGCCCCGGTTTTGGCCGGACGCCCTCTCCACCGCCTCTCTCCTCATAAACATTCGTCCGAGTCGTGCTTGTGGGAACTTTGCACCACATCATCTCCTCTTCGGTAGCCCTCCCTCCTATGACGACCTTCGGGTTTTTGGGTGTCTCTGTTATCCCAGCATCGCCTCCACTACTCCTCATAAACTCGCACCTCACTCTGTGGCATGCATCTTTCTCGGATACCCACCAAACACCAAAGGTTATCGTTGCTATGATCCGGTTTTCCGCCGAGTTTTCACTTCACGACACGTTTACTTTGACGAGAGGTCTTTTCCCTTTCATCAGGTACCGCCACCGGTCGACTCGCCATCGTCACCCCCGCCTCCTGGCACCCCTCGAGGAGGCCGCTCACTTGCGCTCGGGCCCTCTCCCGGCTTCGGCCCCCCTGCAGCGTGTGGGCTTCCCCCTAGCTTCGGCGCTCCCGCAGCGCTTGGGCCCCGGTCCGGTTTTGCGGCATTGGACCCGGCCCATCACACGCCGGCCCGGCCGCATCCGACTCACGTCGAGTCCGTAGCCCGGTCAGTGAGTGCATCTCATGTGCCTGACCCTGGCTCCTCGATGGCTCCACCGGTGATCCCGATGGGCTCTTCATCGACTTTGCCCTCAATCGACCCCCCCTCGCCGGCCCCGCCAGCTCCGTCGGCCCCACCAGCCGCCCTGGACACCTGCATGGTCACCCGTGCTCGCGCCGGTATTCGCCGACCCAGCACGCGCTATTCCGCGGACGAGTATGTCCTTGCTGCCTCGACGTCCGCATCGTGACCCCTCCCGTTGTCAACTCGAGCCGCGCTTCGCGGTCCGCATTGGCTCGCTACGACGCAGGAGGACTTTGACACGCTTATGCGCAACCGCACCTGGCAGCTTGTCCCGCGGCCCGCCCATGCCAATGTCATCACTGGCAAGTGGGTCTTCTGGCATAAGACTCGTCCCGACGGGTCTCTCGGGCGCTATAAGGCTCGGTGGGTGGTACGCGGGTTCCGGCAGTGTGCTGGAGTCGACTTCACCGACACCTTCGCCACGGTTGTCAAACCCGGCACGATTCGCGCGGTCCTTCAGGTCGCGGTCTCTCACGCCTGGCTGGTACATCAGATGGATGTGCCGAACACGTTCTTGCATGGCCATCTCTCGGAGCAGGTCTTCTGTCAGCAGCCTACCGGCTTCGTCGATTTGGCTCGTCCTGACTACTTGTGCTTGCTCTCCCGCTCCTTATACGGGTTGAAGCGGGCCCCTCGAGCCTAGTACCAGCGGATCGCCGGCTTCCTGTAGCAGCTTGGGTTTTGAGCTACTCGCTCCGACGCCTTGTTGTTTGTCTACCACCAGGCTCCGGCGACCGCTTACCTGCTCCTCTATGTCGACGACATCATCCTAACAGCCTCCTCACAAGAGCTCCTTCGTCAGCATACTGCTCGCCTCAGCGCCGAGTTTGCCATTAAGGACCTCGGCCCGGTGCACTACTTCCTCGGCATTGAGGTAGTACGACGCGTCGACGGGTTCTTTCTCCACCAGCAGTAGTATGCGCAGGACCTCCTTGAGCGAGCAGGCATGCTTAACTGCAAGCCCGTCCCCACGCCTATCGACATGAAGGCCAAGGTTTTTGCGCTCGACGGTTCACCCTCGCCGGATGCGGCATTCTACCGCTCCATCGTCGGCGCCCTTCAGTACTTGACACTCACTCGGCCGGACCTGCAGTACGTTGTCCAGTAGGTGTGTCTCCACATGCACGCTCCTCGCGACACTCACTGGAACCTGGTGAAGCAGATTCTTCGGTACATCCGCGGCACCACGGCTCCGGGTCCTACATTGATGGCTTCGCCCTCGACTGACCTTGTTGCCTATAGTGATGCCGATTGGGCTGGCTGTCCGGACACCCGTCGCTCCACTTCAGGCTACTGCGTCTACCTGGGTCCCTCGCTCATATCATGGTCGTCTAAACGACAACCCATGATATCCCGCTCCAGTGCTGAGGCTGAGTATCGTGTTGTGGCCAATGCCGTCGCCGAGTGTTCGTGGCTCCGGCAGCATCTCCAGGAGTTGCTTCTTGACGTCCTGAAAGCCACCATTGTCTACTGTGACAATGTCTGCAGTCTACCTCTCCACCAACCCCATTCATCATCGTCGCACGAAGCATATTGATTCGACATTCACTTCATGCGAGAGCAGGTGGCTCTTGGGTGCATCCACGTTCTTCATGTTCCCACCGCTCAGCAGTTTGTCGATGTTATGACCAAGGGGTTACCGACGCCTACATTTGAGGAGTTCCGGTCCAGTCTATGCGTCACTAGTGACGTATCGACTGCGGGGGGGGGTGTTGAACATATTATGTGCATGTATCTATTAGGATAATCTCCTACCGGCCCCGCCTCTAGTTTCCTTGTAGAGATGAGGCTGAGGGCTGCCCTTGTGCACCGTGCACCCGATCAATATATCGAGAGTTGCGTTGCCTTCAACAGTTGCCCTCAATCTCAATGTTTTAACCTCAATCTCAACCTAGTGAATTGCAATTAATTTTTATTATTGTAAAAACAACACTTACAGTCTTGGAGGAGATCTTGCAGTTTGGATTTGGATATATAGCTGGAGATTGTTGCTACTAATTTACTCCAATCGTGGTCCCTCCTTTTCTTTTGTGCAAACGTGTTGCCTCAAAAACACTTGTCTAGTTCTGAAAAACGAGAGTAAATGAGCAGATCGATTCACTGTCATTAATCTTGACACTATTTTATTATTGATGATTTTTGCATTAAAAAATACACGGAATCATTGCTCATAATTACTGAAGGCATATCTCTTTTATTGTGCTCTGTAACTTCTATGATATATTTGATCTAAAACATAGAGGAACACATTTTTGTCAAATATTATTTACTTTTTAGGGGATCAAAGTTACTAGGAAATTTTATTGTAGTTTATGATGGCTTTACAATCCAAGAAAAAAAGAGTAGCACCATTGGGCCCATTAATGGAGTTCGCCCTAGGGCCTCCGAAACTTCAGGGCCGGCCCTGGTCGTAGTCGTCTCATCTTATTGAACAGAACACAAATCCTAACAAAATTCAAAGAAACATATAAAAATGGAGCCCTCCCACCGGCAAGGGCCCTGATCCAACGTGCCCATGGCCCTAAGGCCACATGTGATGAGGCAGATCGACGGTGCCGCCGACGAGAGGCAGAACCCTACCCGCGTGTTGGCTTGGGAGGAGAGGCACAGGGGTAAGTCGCACGGGTATGTGACTGGGTGATCGCAATGGACCTCCTCCTAGAAGCACTACTAGGGAAAAGCCTATACACAGAATCATACCAGCAGCGCGCTCTAAAATAAGGCGCTGCTGCTACGTAGCAGTAGCGCGCGCAAGATTAACTCGCTGCTGAAATAGATATAGCAGTAGCACGCCCCCTCTAAGACGCGCTACTGATATAATTCCCACGAGGCCGCCGCGAGGCTAGTTCTAGCAGCAGCGCGTTATCACGAAGAGCGCTACTGCTACATAGCATAGTAGTAGCGCATTTCGCCAATAAGCGCTACTGCTAAGTTTACTACAAAAATTTAGTCCCACCCCGCTCCGTGAAGAGAGTTTCTACCAGCTTAAATATGTTACTTCTCATACTTTGACAAGCACTTGGTCTTCATTGAACTCTATGTGTAGAATTTGTGGCTGCAATATGAGTCTTCACCGGTTCCTAACCCAGTGAGGACTCACATTGACAAATCAAATTATACACAAAAAGATCATTGATGATCAATGTATTTTTGAAGTCTATTTTTTACATGGTGACACATAGCAGTAGCGCCTTTCATGCGCTACTGCTAGGTAGTTTAGTAGTAGCGCATTTATCTATAGTGTGCTACTGCTAAGCCATTCCATCTCCCACCCCCCCTCTCCTCGATCTGATCCACTCACACTCACACACTCACTAGATCTCCCCCTCACCCCCCGCGCCGGTCCTTTCCCGTCGCCCCTCCTCCCTCTACGCCGCTGTCACCTCCTCCTGCTTGCTGGACTTGGTACCGGCCTCCTCCTCCGTCCTCCCTCCACTCGCCGCTGGCCGGCCCCTCCTCGTTCCGCCTTCCTCCTCCGTCCTCCCTCCACTGGCCGCCGGCCGACCCCTCCTTGCTCTGCATTCCTCCTCCGTCCTACTCTCTTCTCCCTCCCCGAGTCGCCCCTCCTTCTTCCTCCTCCCTGCTACATTTTGATTTAGTAGGCTAGTTCATATGCAACATTTTGATTTAGTTGATATGATTTAGTTGATTTAGTAGGCTAGTTGATTTAGTTGATTTAGTAGGCTAGTTGATTTAGTTGATTTAGAACATTTTTATTTAGTTGATTTAGTAGGCTAGTTGATTTAGTTGATTTAGTTGATTTAGTGTGCACCATTTTATTGTTATTTTTTCTGTACATGGATAGGTAGATGCTTTTGTTTTTTTGTAATAAGTTATTTTTTGGCAAAATGTAGGTGGTACCTTGTCATCTAATATGTTACTAATAGGATTATAATTGTCCATCAAATTGCTTCTCGCGGAAGAACAAAAAATATCACATGCTACTGTTTTTATTTCCTATGAAGTGGATCGTTAATCCTTTGCTCATATTGCTTTAGGAAAAATGGCGCCACCACCACCACCACTATGTCGACTGTGCAAGTCAAGGTGCGCCAGCAGCCTTGCAACTGGCAAGTTGTTCGGAATCTACTTCCAGCCGAGTTTTCGTCATGCGGCGTAAGAAATTAGATGAAATGTAATAACTATTTTATTTTTAGTGTTGGCATTACTGCGTTGTGTCATTTTGCTTATTTTACACAGATCGTTCCATGCAATGTGAGGTTGTAATTCAACAAGCTGACAGGAGACACTGTGACATTTGAGGCTCCTGGGGGGGCGTACACTATGGAGGTCGAGAAAGGACGCAATATGTCGCAGATTGGAGGAGATGGATGGTCCCGTTTCGTCGCCCGCATGCGTCTTACTGGTGGTGAGTTGATCAGCTTCTCCTTCAGAGCAGAAAGACTGAAGCTGGCTGTCATTTATCTCAACCTCGTGGAAGATGATGAAGATGACGAAGATGATGAAGATGATGAAGATGATGATGATAATGAGGATCCACTCGATGAAGATGATGAGGACCCACTTCATGAAGCCATCGTAGCTCAAAGAACGAGGATGAGCGAGGAGGAGGTGTCCAACCTGTGGGACATAATTCCTCCACGTGCTGACTTTGTCGGGGTGCCATTCATGACCCGCCTGACAAGTACCATGGTTGATCGACATGATATGGTATGTTATACTTACAAATGCAAATTATCCGATGAAATACTTAGTGTACAGTCCAATGATATGGTATGTTGTGTGGAATCTAGTCGATGATATGTTTTAGTGTAGAGTTCGATCACATGCTTATTGGTGTAGAATCTAAGGAACTATTAATAGTGTAGATAATCCATATGTACTTATTTGCGAGGCTATTTATTAATTGATATGTTTTTCTTATTCAGAAATTGGCAAAGAGCCAATCTGTGAGTTATGGTATCGAGCCTGATGAAGAAGGCTCAGCTGGACTACGCCTTACTGCAAGGGGCTCCGTCACAACCTGTACTTACCGCGTGGACACGGACGGTCGCACACACTTAAACTTGGTTGGGTGGAAGAAATTCCTCGATGGCAAGAATCTTCGTGTTGGATAGGCCATCCTAATTACTATCAGGAACACCAACCGCCCAGGCTTGAGGATGATGATTGTCTTCGATATCATCTAGAACTACATATGTGTGTGTGGCTATATCATCTAGAACTACATATGATGATCATCGTCGATATCATCTAGAACTACATATGATGATTGTCGTCGATATCATCTAGAACTACATATGATGATCGCCGTCAATATGACCTTGTACTGCTTGAGGATGCATGTTGACTATGCATGAAATTGTTATCTAGTACTCCCTTCATTCCAAATTACTCGTCGTGGTTTGAACTAAAACCACGACGAGTAATTTGGAACGAAGGGAGTACTACCTGGTCCTTATAATGGTTTATGAATTTGATATCTAGTAGTAGTACCTAGTATCTTAAAAGGGAAATAGGGAAAGGGGTACGGAGGAAAATGATGAAAGATATAGCAGTAGTGAGGGACAATGAAATCGCTACAACTAACTAATAGCAGCGCGTTCCGCAAAACCGCTGCTGATATCGTCAACAGTAGTAGCGCGGGTACGGACCGCGCTACTACTATAAGTTAGCTGTAGCGCCTTATTAGTAGCGCGTCTGCCCGCACTGCTGCTAGCCTCAAAACCCGTGCTACTACTAGGGTTTTCCCTAGTAGTGAAGAAGGGGTTGCTCGAATTTATAGGATCGGCCATAATAAAGTTTGACATATTTTGTCACGTTATAAGGTGGGCAAATTTGACTAAGTTAGCTATGTGTTTGGTTTGCGGTTTGGCAAGATACCTTTCAAGAAAATTAGACCCCATGTATTGTTGATTCAGAAAAGTGTGGCAAGATTACCTCAAATGTGACAAAATGTGATGTCAATTTTCATCACCTTACCTTAGCCATGTGTGTGGTAAAAAAAAGTATGGTAAATGATGGCAAACTTAGTATATGAACCAAACATTCCCTTAGAATATGAGTCAGCACCGGCTGGGCTCTAGGCTACTCTCTCAGGATGCCTGCCTCACTCCTCTCATCAACCCTTGACTCCCTTTGTACCTATTTCATGTTAGTTTTCTGCCTCTCAATGAATATCATCAAAATCCGACGCTATTCGCAAGTCCTTGTGGACTGCGAGGAATCCTATTTTGGTGCTAAGTGTCTAACTACTTGAAAAATTGTTTACAAACCAAAAAATTATGGTCTAGTGCTACTTCCATAGGAGTTGTTGGATTCTTCGAACAGGAAAGGTGATGTATCACAGCCGCAAAAAGTATTAACATCCGTTAAGAACTAAGGTTTATCGAACCAGTAGGAATCACCAAGCTGACAATGTAAACAACACCTGCACGAATACAAATAAAAATTGCTTGCACCCAACTCGACAAGGGGTTGTCAGTCGCCTTGTCTTGCCAGTTACAAGATTAAAAGTAAGGTAAAAGGGCAAAAAGTAAAGGAAAATAAAAGAGCAAACATATAAGAGCTCTATATTAATGGAGAATGGACCCGGGGGCACTAGTGACATCTCTCTTGAAAGCAGGTAGTGGCATGGTAGACATATTAGTGTTGGAAAATTGACAGAAAAGTAGCAATTTATAACTATGATCATTCATGGCATAATCTTACATAGGCAGTACGTCTGTGATAAGTAGACTGTTAGTCCAACTGCATCTACTATTATTACTCCACCCAAGACAGCTAACCAACTTGCATCTCAAAGTATAAGTTTGTAAGAAACAAAATAACGCTATAAGCAAGATGACATAATGTAGACAGAAATAAATCTAGCAATAAGATTAAACCCCCATCATTTTATCCTTAGTGGCAACAATACAATACATGTCTTCGTCCTTATTGTCACTTGATTATAGCACCGCAAGATTTAACCCACTACTATGCACCACTTTCTCTAAAGAACTACTCATCTATCTTGGTGAGAGAAGACTCCTAGATTGAAAAGCATACATACGTATTTAATTATGCAGCAAAAAAAGTTCAAGAGATTCGGTATAAATCAATAAACAATCTGATCATAAATCCATAGTTCATCGGATCCCAACAATCACACCACAAGAATTACATCGGATCGATCTCAAAAGAGAACATGGTATTGAAGATTTAAGAGAGAGAGAGAGGGAGAGAGAGAGAGAGAGAGCCATCTCGCTACTACTATGGACCTGTAGGTCCTGAAGGAACTACTCGCACACCATCATGGAGGCAGCAAGATTGATGAAGATGGTCACCCCAATGGTTTCCCCCTCCGGCAGAACTCTGGAATAGGGCTCCAGATGGGATCGCTTCGGAACAGAGGCTTACGGCCGCGATAAAATTGTTTCCGATCTCTCTGAGTGGGTTTTGGAATATTTCTGAATTTATAGGCCAGGAATTAGGTCAAGACGAGACTTAGGGGGGCCACAAGCCTGGTTGGCGCGGCCACCCCGTGGTCGCCCCACCTGTCCGTGTGGGGACCTTGGGCATCCCCTCAACGACTCCCGAAGCTTACAAAGTTTCTTTTGGTCGAGAACAAGTCGTCAAAAATTAGCATTGTGTTTGGGCCTCCGTAGATATTGATTTTCTGTAAAACCAAAAACAAGCAGAAAACAACTGGCACTTGATTAAATGTTAATCCGAAAAAATAATATAAAATGATGTAAAATGATGGCAAACGTATGTAGGAATGATAATATAATAGCATGAAACAATTAAATTATGAATAAGTTAGAGACGTATCATCCAGGAATAAAAAACTTGCCACTTCACACTAATTGCTGATTTATGAATTTCGCTTTTATACCGCTTCAAAAACTTGATCTTCTCTGGCTCATTAGTTCCACCACCACTACTCTAACAACATTTACTCAAAACGTCACGCCCCTCCTTCTTCTGGAACTTGTGAATGACTACCTACTTCCCTCCGACAAATATCATTTGTCCTCATAGGTGATGACAACTTACCTTTTTTTGGCATGACGCTTGGTTACTTAGCAAACCCCTTGACATAAGCTTCCCATACATTTAATCTCACTTCACACACCCCTCCGTCCTAGTTTCCCAAGTCTAGAAAGAAGGATTATTGTCTAACCTGCGGGATTGCCTAACCTTTGTTGCCTCTGTCGAGCTTGCTAATTAAAAGGATTGATATGGTTGACTAGAGGGGGGTGAATAAGCAACTACCAATTTTTATCTTTCCTTAACAAATTAGGGTTAGCTACAAATAGATTGTCTATAAATGCAACTAAGTGAGCAACCTATATGATTCTAGCAACACAAGAAAGCAAAGGGTACAACACAATAATAGCTTGCACAAAGTAAAGGTAAGAAATAATCACAAGTGGAGTCGATGGAGATGACGACGTGTTACCGAAATTCCTTCCCTTTGAGAAGTATGTCTCAGTTGGAGCGGTGTGGAGGCACAATGCTCCCCAAGAAGCCACTAGGGCCACCGTATTCTCCTCACACCCCTAACACAATGCGAGATGTCGTGATTCCACTAGTGGTGCCCTTGAAGGCGGCGACCGAACCTTTACAAAAAAGGTTGGGGCAATCTCCACAACTTAATTGGAGGCTCCCAACAACACCACGAAGCTTCACCACAATGGAATGTGGCTCTGAGGTGATCTCAATCGTCTAGGGTGCTCAAACACCCAAGAGTAACAAGATCCGCAAGGGATTAGTCGGGGGAATCAAATTTCTTTTGGTGGAAGTTTAGACCAGAGTCTTCTCAACCAATTCCTAGAAAATCAACAAGTTTGATTGGCTAGGGAGAGAGATTGGGTGAAAATGAGCTTTGGAGCAACAATGGAGTTTGGGGGAGGAAGAGGTGAGTCTCCTTGGAGAAGAAGACCTGAAACAAATCCAACCGTTATGCTCTCCTCAGCCGCATGCAAGCAGTACTACCACTCCAAGAGCAGTACTAGCACTTCCTATAGAGAGCCAAGGTGAAAGTAGAAACAAGGGAGAAACAGAGGACGGGGAGGTAGTAGCAGCGGTGGTAGAGGCGGTACTACCGCCTACAAGTGGTACTACCACCTCTACTACCACTCCTACTTCCGCTTGTCCTCCAGGGTCCAAAAGGTAGCACGGTAGAGACTCGGAGGTACTACAGTAAAACCCGACACCAAAAGTTGAGACCTCGGTTGTGAGCGGGACTAGCAGCGGTACTATCGCTGCTGCCCGCGGTACTATGCTTGTAGCTCTCCACCACTTCTTCAGCAAGATAGAAGGACAACTCCAATGAAACGAAAAGTGGCGATGGGTGGAATATGAGTGTGTATGTGATGATTCCACCCAAACCTTTCCGAAGCCGACCCCCTCTTGATAGTACGGTTATCCCTATGACTCAAATCCACCGAAAAAGAAACGCAGGAAATAAACCTTCTTCACTTTGAAACTCCGATGGGCACGAATCATCTTGTGCCATATGCTTGATAGTCTGAAATGCTCAATGCACACTATTAGTCCGCAAACACGTTGTCATCAATCACCAAAACCACTTAGGGAGAAATATGCCCTAACACTAATGTTTTGTCATTGTTGCGGCACTTCGTTGTTAGTGACGCCTCGGACGAGAGGATCCTCAACCACGGGCCATCATTCTCATCCTTCCAACAACATTGGGACCTCTCTTGTCCTGATCCAAGTCGAGATTTTTGGATGGCTTCTTTTCAAAGACATGTTGAACTCCAAGGCAGACCTATTCCGCAAGTCCATCTCCGTGGTTTCCATCTTCCCTCGATGCGATCACCACTTAAAGTATGCCATGCACATCTTCATACTATGATAGATATTGTTTGAGATGTACTAGGGACCATGTCCCCCATGCTATTCATATCATCATTGATAAACTCCAGGGCTTTCTTGATCATGTCATGAATGTAGGCGTGTTTTTGTCTTTAGGAGCCATGCTGCCAAACATAGGATCACACTATACGCCCGTGAATAGGGCTGGACCAAAAGCTCGTAGCTCACGAGCTTAATGAGTGCTCGATAGTTTGGCTTATTAAGCTCGTAGCCCGCTTTTTAATAAACAGAGCCAATCATTGTTTTCAGCTCGCTAAGCTTAACTAGCTTAATGAACGAGCTAACGAGTTTCACGAGTAGCTCGTTAGTAACAACACAATACATATTTTCATCTTACGTGACAAACTTTTTGTAGCACCTCATCCCATCTATTCAATCTAATCAACATAGAAGGCAACAAACTAGTGCATTTATTTGTGTAGTCACCATACTTCATCTTAAAAACAACACCTACACACGTATCATGTAGAACGTAACATATTATAATCTGTTAACGAACGCTTGCGAGCGTTCATGAGCTCAACAAGTTTCAAACGAACCGAGTCGAGTAGGTTTTTCTGCTCGTTAATCTTAACGAGCATGAGCTTAACGAGCCGAGCAGCTCATTAATCCAGCCCTACCCGTGATGCAGCTATTTTCATCAAGACGAATCAATAAGAGTTGATTGCAATTCAGGAAGTTCTTTGGGTCTTTGAAGACAGTTCTGGCTTGCTCACTAGCATCTCCAAGACTAAGGTTTTCCCTATTGCATGTGAGGGGGTCAACCTCGACAACTTGTTGGTGCTACTACCGAGCAAGCTCATGAACTTCCCAAGGACGTATCCCAGGTATACCCTCTCCATCTTTGTAGGTTGCACAAAGACTACACCCAGCTTATTGTTGCTAAGATCTCCTCATGAGAGACAGGTTGGAAGAGAAGGCTCATTTATTGCTCAGGTCGTCTAGCACTGATCAATGAAGTGATTGTGCCATATCTAGTATGTTTGAATCTACCTTCATCCCTTCCAAGTTGTTGATCTCAAATACTACCAAGTGCTTCAGAGCCGCCCGTTGAAGGGGCCCGACGAGTCAAAGTGTTGGAGATATGCCCTAGAGGCAATCATGTGATGATGTTATTTCCATAAGTATTCATGAGTCCTTTGTATTGTCCTTGAACATCATCAATGATATGTATCAATAAGTATGTGACTTGTTTGTGGAACTATGTATTGTATGATGATTGTTCTGATGGTCCCTAGTTGATAAGGTTATGCAGACACATATCCTCGACTAGTATACGACTCAGTTGATGACTATGTTTCACAAGTCATGTGCATGGAGATGATAAACCGATAGCATGGACTCGGGGATGGAGATCACCGAGTCGGACAGACCCACTTTGAGACGCAGCGAGATATAGTCATCTGTTAGTCTCAAGAACAATGTTTATGACATGGCATGTTCTGCTAGGAGCCGCTACCAACTATCGACTCTGGTCGTGTCCATGTGTGCGTGAACCTATAGTGTCGCACACTTAAGGGGATGCAACCCATTCGGATTAGATCCGAGTGGAAAATGGATGTGGACTCCAAGTGGGCTCAAGTGTTGAGCCCACCTCGGAGGTCTATATAAAGGGGAGTGGGCGCACCACTTAGGGTTGGTCCTTTTTCCACCCTCGAGAGCCGCCGCCACTCCCCATGCCCTTGCCGCGCAACCGGACCTAGCAGTCCGCCGCTCGACGCTGCTCCCCGTACGCGTGGATACCTTGGAGGCATCGCATCTGTGGTGCTTGGACGAACCGTTCGAGGGAACCGCGAGGAGCCGTTCGCAGGAGATCACCATTCGCGGATCCTCGCTGTTCGTGGGAGATCGGCATCAAGAGGGGAGACAGGCCGAGAGATCGACTACACGCATCACCAACTCTACTTCCTCTGCGGTGACTGCGCGTCTAGTGGTAAACCCGATCTCGTAATCTATTTCCAGCAGCATGATCTTGGGTGCGCGGTAGAAATTTTTATTTGGCGCTAGTGTAGCGTACCGCATGTTCCAACAGTGGTATCAGAGCCTCTGCTGTGTGGTGATAGATTCGAAGATATGCATATGAGATATGTAGATCGGTTCAAGTGCAGGTCGATGAGATCGGTCGCGCACGTCAGTGTTGAAGGTTGGTTTCGTGATCTTGTTTCCGTGATCGTGACGCAGAGGTCGTGACACGACTTACCCCTACCGGTCGGTTTCTGCCATCGGGGTAGATAGTGGAACGTAAACCCGGATGCAGCACGCGAAGATCAATGAGATTGATCGAATCGGAACATAGATCAACACCTTGGAAATGTGATTTCCGCGGTGCTGAAATCTGTTGGAGCGGTCTCGGTAAAACGGCTGTAACTTTTGCATACAAACTCCGATTTTGCTCCACGACCTGTCAAACTGAAGCTAACAAAAAGTTGGATTAGCGGAGAAATTTTAGAACGAGATTTCGGCACTTCTGGCTAGGCCAAAATCCGCTTGGAAGATAGAGTTTCAGGAGGTTTTATCTTCGGCGGTAGAACATCTGACTCGTTTTTGCAGAGAATAACTGTGATTTGGTATAGCCCATGTATGTTGCTTGTATATTATTATTTCATGACCTGCGTGTCATGAGTGCGGCAACCAGCAGGAGCCATATGGTTGTCCCATTATTGTATTAATGACCTGCGTGTCAGCATGAGAAGCCATGTAATGTAATTTACTTTCATTAGCTATTAGTTTTTAATAGCGTAGTATCTTATGTAAAACTTGGTGATTGACACCGTGGCATGGAGATGGAGATCACCACGAGGACAACCATGCATGGGCAGACCGTGCACGTGGAGATGGAGATCACCATGCGCTGTGAAAAGGGGCTATACCATATCACACATATATGAGCTGCCTATGAAAGTTTATCCCTTTTTATGCACCCTTCTTTTGCATGGTAGATGTTTTAAGTAGGGTGATCCCTCAAAGAATGTCAAGTACAAATGCCTCCCCAATTGCTGCACCTTCACATGTCAAGTATATTTAGTGGCGGGCCTATGAAATTAGGGTGCCACTAGATCTCCTTGAAGTGATGGGTTTGTGTCGGACACTTACACACGAAGCATTGGTTGACTTGTCGTGGCTATCAAAACAGTTTTGGGCCACGAGGCATAGGAGTTGGCAAGGCATGAGATGTCCCCAACAACAAGAGTCATATGGAGATACGATTAGCAAGAGTTGCTTACCGAGTGATCTTGTCTTCTAGCGGTGATGCAAAAGCTCACTAGTTGACATGTTGATCTTGGATCTTGAAGCACTAAGTATCAACCGAGGGATGTTGATTTTAGTGGGAGTAATGATCTTATTAAAATGTTTAATATGAGCTTATTTCTATTGTAGATCAATGGCACCGCCTTCTCAAGTTACCCCTTTTGCATTGAAATCAATCCTGGAAAAAGATAAATTGAATGGAACAAACTTTACCACCTGGTATAGAAACCTGAGAATTGTTCTTAGGCATGAGAAAAAGGAACAAGTTCTAGAGAATCCGCTTCCAGAGGAACCTGCCGATAATGCTAATGCCACAACCAGGAATCCCCATCAGAAACTCGTTGATGAATCAAACAAGATCAGCTGTCTCATGTTGGCTTCTATGGAGCCCGATCTGCAGTAGCAGTTCGAAAATATTGAGGCTTTCGATATGATCGAGAACCTCAAGAGCATGTTTCAAATGTAGGCTAGGACCGAAAGGTTCAATGTCTGGCGATCCTTGATGGATTGTAAGCTGAAAGAGGGTGATCCACTGAGCCCACATGTGATCAAGATGATCGGGTACATGCAAGCTCTGGATCGGTTGGGCTTCCCACTTGGGGAACAATTCTGGGTTCTCTCCCGGATAGCTATGGGCCGTTCATCTCGAACTACCATATGCATGGGATGGAAAAGAAACTCACTGAATTGCATGGGATGCTCAAAGTGGCAGAGCAGGATATCAAGAAAGGTACGCATCGTCAAGTGTTGATGTTGCAGAATTCGGCTAAGTTCAAGAAGAGTTGGTCCAAGAAAAAGGCTAAGGCAAAGGGCAAAGAGAAGGAGGCAACTTCAACTACCGCTGCTACACCTAAGTCAGGGACGGCCTCGGGGAGTATTTGCTTTCATTGCAAAGAACCCGGACACTGGAAAAGGAATTGCAGCAAGGGGCTTGTCGAGAAGGGCAAGAAGACTGGAAGTATGACTTCTTCTTCAGGTACACTTGTTGTATATGTTATAGACATTTATCTTGCTGATGCTTCTAGTAGCTCTTGGGTATATGATACAGGATCGGTTGTTCACATATGCAACTCGATGCAGGGGCTAAGCAGAACTAGGAATGTCGCAAAAGGAGAAGTTGACATATGCGTCGGGAATAAAGCAAGAGTTGCTGCATTGGCCGTCGGCACTATCAACTTAATTTACCTTCAGGATTTGTAATGGAACTTGATAATTGTTATTATGTTCCTGCTTTGAGTCGAAACATTATTTATGCCTCATGTTTGATGAGACAAGGTTACGAATTCACTAGTAAGGACAATGGTTGTTCTATTTATTTGAATAATATGTTTCATGGCTTTGCACCCGTTGTGAATGGGTTATTTATCCTAGATCTTGGAGGTGAATCAGTCTATAACATAAATGTCAAGAGGCATAAGCCTAATGAGATAAATCCGACTTACATCTGGCATTGTCGACTAGGACACATTAGTCAAAAGCGCATGAAGAAGCTCCATGATGATGGAATTCTAACTTTGTTTGAGTTTGAATCATTCGAGACATGCGAGTCTTGCCTACTCGGTAAGATGACTAAGACTCCTTTTGCAAAGAGTTGCGAGAGGGCATCCGAGCTGTTGGAACTTATACATAGTGATTTATGTGGACCAATGAGCACGACAACCAGAGGTGGTTTCCAATACTTTGTGACTTTCACCGACGACTTGAGTAGATATGGATATGTTTACTTGATGAGGCACAAGTCAGAAACTTTTGAAAAGTTCAAGGAGTTTCAGAACGAAGTGGAAAATCAACTTGGCAGGAAAATCAAACTTCTACGATCTGATCGTGGCGGTGAGTATATGAGCCAGGAGTTTGATGATCATCTGAAGAGTCGTGGAATAGCTCCACAACTGACTCCTCCGGGTACGCCACAGAGAAATGGTGTGTCGGAACGGAGGAATCGAACCCTGTTGGACATGGTCCGATCGATGATGAGTCAGTCGGATTTACCATTGTCATTTCGGGGATACGCTCTAGAAACTGCAGCTTTCACACTAAACAGGGTACCATCTAAGTCCGTAGATAAGACACCATATGAGATATGGACTGCGAAGAGTCACAGTTTGTCTTTTCTGAAAATTTGGGGATGTGAAGCATATGTCAAGCGACTCTAGTCGCATAAGCTCAAACCCAAATCGGACAAGTGCATATTCGTGGGATATCCAAGGGAAACCTTAGGATATTACTTCTACAACCGTGAAGAGGGCAAAGTGTTTGTCGCTCGACATGGAGTTTTCCTTGAGAAAGAGTTTCTCAATCGGAAGGCTAGTGGGAGGACGGTCCGACTAGAAGAAATTCGAGAACCACACGGGGACGTTCCGGTAGGTGATACTGTCACACCGGAGTTAGTCAAAGAACCCGTAGTGGAGTCGACACTGGTTCCATGGAGGTCGGAAAGGTTACACAATTTGCATGACTGCAATGTGTTGTTCTTGGAGAACAATGAGCCGACTACGTATGCAGAAGTGATGGACAACCCTGATTCCGAGTTATGGCTTGAGGCCATGAGATCCGAATTAAAGTCCATGGATGACAATCAAGTTTGGAACTTGGTTGATCTGCCAGATGGCGTTCGAGCCATTGAGTGCAAGTGGATCTTTAAGAAGAAAACTAATATGGATGGAAATGTAACAGTCCATATGGCTCGACTTGTCGCTAAAGGTTATCGACAAGTTCAAGGAGTTGTCTATGATGAGACTTACTCACCGGTAGCGATGCCTAAATCAATTCGGATCATTCTTGCTATAGCGACATATTTCGACTATGAGATATGGCAGATGGATGTAAAAACGGCTTTCCTTAATGGAAATTTAATCGAGGATGTGTATATGACACAACTCGAGGGTTTTGTCGATCCAAAGAAGTCTAGCATGGTATGCAAGCTTCAAAGATCCATTTATGGATTAAGGCAAGCATCTCGGAATTGGAACATTTGTTTTAATGAAGCGGTCAAAGAGTTTGGCTTCATCAAGAATGATTGTGATCATTGTGTATTCAAGAAGGTCAGTGGGAGCTCAGTTGCATTTCTGATCTTATATGTGGATGACATATTATTGATTGGGAATGATGTTCAAATGCTTAAATCTGTCAAGGACTCATTGAAAAATAGTTTTTCGATGAAGGACTTGGGAGAAGCAGCTTATATTTTGGGAATCAAGATCTATAGAGATAGATCGAGAAGGCTTATTGGATTAAGCCAGGGTGCATATATTGACAAGGTGTTGAAGCGGTTCAACATGCAAGATGCCAAGAAGGGTTTCTTACCCATGTCACATGGCATCAATCTTAGCAAAACTCAGAGTCCTTTGACTCCTGATGAGCGAAGACGCATGGATGGGATTCCGTATGCTTCGGCTGTTGGGTCCATCATGTACGCTATGGTATGTACTCGTCCCGATGTTAGCTTTGCTCTTAGTCTTGTGGGAAGATACCAAACTGATCCAGGTGAGAGTCACTGGACAGCGGTTAAGAATATCCTTAAGTACTTGAGAAGGACTAAGGATATGTTCCTGGTTTATGGTGGTGAGGAAGAGCTCGTTGTAAAGAGTTACACCGATGCTAGTTTCCAAACCGATAGGGATGATAGTCGATCACAATCTGGGTTTTTGTTCATTCTGAACGGAGGAGCAGTGAGCTGGAGGAGCTCCAAGCAAGATACAGTAGCTGATTCTACAACAGAGGCTGAGTACATTGCGGCTTCTGAAGCTGCAAAAGAGGGTGTTTGGGTGAAGAATTTCATTTCTGATCTTGGTGTGGTTGAGGGCGCGTCTAAGC
The DNA here is from genome assembly GCF_002162155.2 of Triticum dicoccoides. Classification (NCBI taxonomy): domain Eukaryota; kingdom Viridiplantae; phylum Streptophyta; class Magnoliopsida; order Poales; family Poaceae; genus Triticum; species Triticum dicoccoides. The sequence goes on along the minus strand of NC_041389.1, from coordinate 574,167,350 downwards.
CATTGGACCTCTATTGTGATAATAGTGGTGCCATTGCGCAAGTCAAGGAACCACGGAACCATCATAAAACCCAACACATACTTAGGCGTTTTAACCTTATTCGCGACATTGTCGAAAGAGGTGATGTGAACATATGCAAGGTACACACGGATGCAAATGTTGTTGATCCATTGACGAAGCCTCTCCCACGTCCGAAGCATGAGGCGCACATGAGCTCCATGGGCATACGATGCCTAAATGATTGACTATAGTGCAAGTGGGAGACTATTGGAGATATGCCCTAGAGGCAATCATGTGATGATGATATTTCCATATGTATTCATGAATCCTTTTGAAAGTGCTAGTTATCGACTAGAGGGGGGTGAATAGGTGATTTTTATGAAAGTCTTCAAAACATGGGAGTTTCGAAGATTAACAGGAGAAACAACACTATTCGTATGCAGCGGAAGGTAGACTACACTAGACAAGCCATAGTCAAGTATTCAATGAAGTGAAAGCACAAAGACTATTAGCAGCTAGGTAGTAAGGATCGGGGTGGAAGATAGTATGAAGCTAATCAGAATAAGTAGTCGCACAGTGAAATCAAACAGGCAGAGCAATCAGGCAATGACTTCACAAAGACAAACTGTAAGTGAGGAGAGTAAGAGATAGAACCAGTGTGTTGTGAAGACAAGGATTTGTTCGACCAGTTCCAGTTGATGTGACAACTGTATGTCTGGTTAGGGAGGCTAAGATTCAACTCAGAAGACCACATCTTCACCTTATTCCCCTTGAGCTAAGGACACACAGTCCTCGCCCAATCACTCTGGTAAGTCTTCAAGGTAGACTTCCAAACCTTCACAGACTTTGTTCACCAGCAATCCACAATGACTCTTGGATGCTCAGAATGTGACGCCTAACCGGCTGGAGGATTCACAGTCCTCAAGTGTAACAAGTCTTCAGATCACGCGGACAGAAAGACTTCAGTGATGCCAAACACTCTCTGGGCTCTGGGTGGTTTGGGCTTTGCCCTCGCAAAGATTCTCTCTCTTAAAGGCTTCGGAGGTGGGTTGCTCTCAAACGACAAAAGTCGTATCTAACTCTAAGCAGCCACCAATTTATGGTGTAGGGGGTGGGCTATTTATTAGCACTGGGCAACCCGACCTGATTTGTCCGAAATGACCCTGGGTCACTAAGGAACTGACATGTGTCACAACGGTCAGATTTCAAACACACGCGACAACTTGACTTGGGCTACAAGTAAAGCTGACTTATCCGACTCTGGATAAGATTTGCTCCCATTGTGTTCGCTCGAAGACATAGGATTTTGGTTGAGCATCACTTCAGTCACTCTGACTTTGTTCACTTGGACCCTACTTAACAGTGCGGTGGTTCCTATGACTCAACAAAGAAGAAAAGAAACAACAAAAGTACTAAGTCTTCGCGCTCCATAGTCTTCACTCAATGTCTTCTCCTGTCATAGTCTTCAGTGTGAATGTCTTCACGTACCACCATTATCTTCAATGTCTTCATACATTTTTAGGGGTCATCTCCGGTAGGTAAACCGAATCAAGGAGGGACTACTACATGTGTTATCCTACAATTCTCACAAACACATTAGTCCCTCAACCACGTTTGTCGTCAATACTCCAAAACCAAACTAGGGGTGGCACTAGATACACTTACAATCTCCCCCTTTTTGGTGATTGATGACAAACTAGTTGAAGTTTTCAACGGGGATATAAATATGTGAAATTTTAAAGGATGAGGTATTGTCTTCATAAGTAGCAAAAGGCTCCCCCTGAAGATGTGCATATAAATAATTTGCTTTTGGAATGCAAATGCACATGGCAGGTTCTACTTGTGGAGATCCTCTTCAACTTATGAAGACAAATCATCATGCATGATTCGATGTAACAAAGATAATGACATGCATAATGAAAAATTGACGTCTGCAAAATGATTTAAGTGCGGAAGTTATCATCGCACCACAAAATAGCAAATAAGTAGCAGACAACCATCGAGTTTAAGTGTTACAACTCAGAGAACCAAATGTATCAAGAGCAAGAGTTGTAAACACTAGGCAAAATATAATGCAACCGCCCATATGAACCCGCTCGAAGACTATCAACTCATAGCTTCTCCCCCTTTTGTCAGTAAGGACCAAAAAAGGGTTGAAGACAGTGAGCCTCTACTCGTTCCCGAAAGGAGTAGGAGAAGATGCAGGGTTGGTGTCGAGGTTTGGCAGTGCAGACGAACTTGGAGCAGTGTTGATACGCGTTGGAGGTGGCGAAGTAGCATCGTCTTGATCATCGATCACACGAGCATTCACGGTTGCAGCAGAAGAGGAGTACTCTGAGTCTTCAAGAGATGGAGTGCGCTGCAGAACAGCATTTCTGGGCGGAGTGGAATCAAACTTGAATCGTTCTGAGAAGCCATCGTCCTGAAGATCTTCCTCAGCACACATAAGCGTCAGCCCTTTCCATGTGCGTCGACAGGTTTCATGCGCGACAAAGGCATTCTTGGTTGCAAGGTTGCGAATGCGATTGACGTCAGTCATGATGCTCTGCATCTGGCGCTTGAGCCAATCATGATGCCTATCCTGCTTTTGATGCAGGCCAACGAGAAGCTCTCAGTCATTGAGAACACAAGATCGCTTTCGAGGCCGTTGAGCAATTGTGCTGTCAGTGGCTTCGGTTTGGGCACGGTGAGGTGCACGTGTAGTACCAGCCAACGGATAGACTCGAGTGGCAGCCAGCACACCTTCAATGGGCCGAGTGAAGCTCTGACGATCAACGTTATGAAGATAAAGTGGTTCCTTATCAGGCTCTGGATAGATGGCTTCAACAGACATATTGACATCTGGCAAGAAGACAATGTGGTTGCATGCAGATGGCTAATAGTTGAAAGCAGTGTGAAGCTTGATCAGACACATGATCCATGGAGCATAGAACTTCAAGCCAAAAATGTCTGATCCTGATGCAGCAAGTTAGCGGATGAAGAAATCTTGCGCATTGAAGCATTTTCCATGAAGAATATGGAAGACCAATGTCTTCATTGCACCTTCTAGCTTAGCCTTTGGAGAATGTCCTTTGATGGTCCAGAGAGTTCGCCTTATGATGTGATAGATGGTGCGTGGCAGATACTCAAGGTCTTCAACAAAGAACTCCGTAGGATATTCTGCATCTTGAGGCAATGGCTTCATCATACTGAGCATCTAGCTCATGTCGGGTTCTGGCTTGTGAAAGATGCTTTCTACAGCTGCAGTGTGAAGCTGACAACCAGGTTCATAGAGATCACCTGGAGTGAGCAGGCCAGTAAGCTCAATGACATCGAATGCTTTGGCTTCATGATGGACATTTCCTGTCATCCACTCAAGGACCCAAGTCTTAGGATCCCTGTTGTAGCCTCTGATATGAAGAGTGGCGTAGAATTGAAGCAGCAACTCTTCATTCCAGTGCTCCTTATCAGTGATGAAATGCAGTAAGCCAGCCTCTTTGAAGCAATCTAGAGCTTCTTCTAAGAAGGGCAGGCCAGCTATGGCTTCAGTATCAAGGCGCATATGCGGAAATATGCGGCCTTGGTTGTACAGAATGCATGAATAATAGCTGCGCTGCTGATAACTCCAGAACCGATCAGATGAAATCTTGGGCCTGGTGTAGGGGTTCTTATCGCTATCGAAGAAGGTGTTGTGTGCAATGAAGCCGTTGACATTGAGAGATCCTGGTGAAGTGGCAGTACCTGGAAACCTGGGCAGTCTTGGCTTTGGCTTCTGAACCTGAGGCATGTGCTCGACATGGTAATCAAATTGAGGACCAGCAGCAGGCAGAGGAATCAGAATAGGACATCTGACAGTGACAAGTTGTCCATAGTTGTATGCTTGCTCGATGGTATGTGGCCTTGGAGGCGGAACAGGAGCAGTGGCATTGACTTCAGGCTGCAGATTTGTGTCAGGTGCGGCATTGACTTCAGCTGCTTCATGGGCTTCATTGGCTACTAGTGCATTGCCCACTATAGGCTCCACATTGGCTTCGGCCATGACAACGTCATTGGCTTCAGGAATGTCATTTGTGGCAGCCTCGGGATTCTCACCCTCCACTTGAATAGCTGGAGGTTCTGGCATAAACTGGTTCTCTTCATTAACTTCTTCTTGAGTTGCAGGGGGAGTAGCGACACGCTCTTCTTCTTGTGTTGCTCCGGCTGATGTAGCTGGAGGGTCTTCAACAGCATTGGCTTCAGACACAGGGACCGTCATAGAAGGATTGTCTTCAGAGAACACTTGACGTGCCACTGAACTTGACAAGTTGGAGCCCTCTTCTGTGATGGTGGTCATGGAGACAGATGGCCTCATGCCTTTGCGAAGCTGTTGGAATACGGGCGACGCCTTTGGTGATGGTGATGTCTCCATGTAGTTGTCATCATTGGACATGGGGCTGATGGCGGGCACAGATGATGGTTGGGGTGTACTTGGTGAGTCTTGATATGGGGTAGCTTGTTGGGGGCGATCAGCCCACGATGCATCTTGTGAAATCGGCGTCAAAGGACGGCCAATACTGATAAGCTCACTGCTCGTTTGAACAGGCGATGATACCGATGGGCGCTCGATCTAAGGAAGAACTTCATCATCTTCAACATTGTCTTGGGGACCAATATCTTCAGTCGCGATAGGGTCAACGACTGGAACTTCTTGAGCTTCAGGAGCCTCTGTGGAAGCAGGCTCATGAACAATCATTCGACACTCTTGGTTTGCAGACGGAGGGGGAACAGAGGCAAGGGGTTCAACAACAAGGGGCTCTGTAGGAGCAGCCCGATCTCTCTTCTTGGTTTTTCTTTTCTTGGGGGGTGGTGCTTCATTAGTGGTGCGCTTGGTTTTCCGCTTCCTCGCTTCGGCTTCAGCTGCCTTGGTTTTCTTCTGTTCTGAAGCCACTGTGGAGACCTTAGGCTTCGAGCCTGTCATGCTAGTAGGGAAGACAATGCGAGGTTCTTCCCGCCTTAGAGCTTCAGTGGGGGCCACAGTAGACTTCTTCTTTTGCTTGGCAGCCATCTTGGGGTCAATACCAGGGCGCCCAAGTGCCTTGCGCTTTTCCGCTTCGTTGTAAGCCTAAACACATTTGGCAGCAAGAATCTTCATGCGTTCTCTTGAGCCTTTGGCTTCTTCACGCTTCTTCCAAAAGGCTTCTTTAAGGTCATTCAGCATCGTCTTGAATTTTTGGACATCAGCCACACTCAGCTTGGCCACATGCTTCTTGAACTGTTCCTTCTCGAAATCAATCTTGTGTTTCAGTTCAACAATTCGCTGGGCCAGAGCAAGCTCAAGAGCAATGGCGCCTTGGAAAGAAACGTTGACGCCAATGGGGAGCTAAAGGTCGTCAAAGCTGAGATCTTGATTGTCGAACCATTCATCAATGAAATTGTGCAAGATGTTCACATCAAAGAGGGGCAGATCATTGAAGATCTCCGCCTCTTTCTTGCTCTTGATCAGCTGCTCAAGGGCATCCTCACCAAATTCTTCACGTGAAGACAAATCAATGGCTTCAGAGTCGTTCCTCAGAACGGCAGCTGGTGTCAGTGCTTGACTTGTCCTTGGAGCAGTTTTCTTCTGAGGCTTCTCGGTCCGTTTGGAGACGCGAGATTGATCTTCGGAGGTGTTGCTTGGAGCAGGAGGGGCAGTTGCCAATGGCTTCACTCGAGAAGCCTTTGGTGCAGGAGTGGGTTTGGAAGCCTTAGCTTTCTTCTGCTTCTTTGGCTTAGGAGTAGGAGCTGGAGCCTCTTCAGAGTCTGCAATATCATTAGAATGATCCACTTTTGCACCTTGTACATCTATGTGTGCGAGGAGGCCTTCAAAGTTGTAGAAGGGGCCGATCCTGTTCTCATTGGCTTCACAGGTGCCATCTTCCCGTGGAGAGGACGGACTAGGGTTGAAGTCAAGTCTGAATTCCTTCTTGTTCTACACAGCTGAGTCTTTGGTATACTGGTAATTTCGCTTGAAGAGATGGTCTTCGCGACACCATAGCAGAGAAGAAGGGTCAGCATTCTCTGGCTCTGGTCCGCGAACCATGCAAGGATAGAAGCCTTGCTCAATGGCTTCAGCTTGGGTTCTGGGTTGAATATTTTTATACAGAATATCACCCTAGGGTGCCTTGATGGCATTCTTCTCTGCATATTCTTGAGTGACAAATCGGTTCTTGAACCACTCTTCAGCCCAGTATCTTCGGATCCATTGGATGCGATTCTTGCGACCAGTATAGCTTTCCTCAGGGTCCGTTTTGTACAGCTCATGCAAATCTGATGGCAAATCCTTGGAAGTGTTTCCACGACGCTTTCTGCCACCCTTCCTTGCTGGTTTCTCAGTAGCCATGAGGATTAATCTGAAAGGCTTCAGAACTTGTAAAGGCTTCTTGCGGCTAGTCAAACAAGAACTTGCTTCGGGTGAATTGATGTGACTCTGCAAGAATTCTGCAAACGAATGCAAACTATGAGAACCAAGGGATTCTCCCACGGACATGTACCTGTGACAGCATTAAAGGTGCGAGGGAAGGGGAAGAGGTCACATGCATTCTCAGAAGATTTTGACGATAAATCAGTTTGAAGACATTGACCTCATATCGCGAAGACATTCACTTATATGATAAGAGTTGGTTCCAGAGTTGTACAAATCCAAGAATAACTACAAGTGAGGAATCTAACTTGTGACGAAGCATAAGTGAATATACTAGACAAAATATGAGATGCAGAAAAAGATAGATTCATGTTCGAAGATCTAGAAACCACTTTTGGTAGGAAGGGATGAATCTATCAGATCAAAAAGACAGTAATTTTTTTTAATTACCACAGGAAGAACTGCTAGACGGAGGGAAGGTTGAGGCCGAGCAGTTCAATCTCTCGTGCCCTAACTTGGCGACGAGAGACAGCTACGGTGGCGGAGAAGAAGATGAGGTCCGCGGCCGGCGTGAGGACGGCGTCGGAGAAGTCGCGGCAGCTAAGCGCTTCGTCGCCGGCGTCGTTGAGTGCTAGCGGTGGCGCTAGGGTTTTCGGGAGGTGGCGAGGTGGAAGAAAAGTTTTGACCGCGATGGGATGTGCATTTATAAGGAAAGGGACAGCATGGCGTAATTACGTAGGTGCCCCTGGCGATTCGCATTTGAATGACACATGGCGCGCATGCAACTCCTGGGTAGTTGTTCCATGTTCCCACGCACGCCTGGATTGTCGGGGCAGTCGCTCCGAATTCTTCGGACTTACGGTAATAAAGATAGCGCATTTAAAACTGACATAAATGTTTGTCAGATTGGCTTCAGCTGACAAGGTTCAGTGAAGACAATCGACAGTTTTCAATAGAATGCATATGATTTGGACAGATAGAGTTGAGGTAGAAGCATAGATAGGTTAGGGTCCGATCACATTCACTTAGATCAAAAGATTCAACACGAAGTCATAACTATAAGTGAATGTTGTGGAGGACAAAACACAAATAGTATGCAACCAGTTTAAGGCCAAATCAATCATATGAAGATGAGTTCGAATATAAGTCAGAAATAAAGACAAGTCAGTTATGAATACTATGCAAACATAACGCCAAGAGAAGCACCTCAAACAAAAGTTTGGTGGTGGCGTTACCCACCGTATAGGAAGTATTAGACCCAGACACGACGCACAATTATCGTGGCGCTCCGAAGTCAAATTCTGCATTAATGTATTCACACTTGGAATGTATGTCTTCATTGATTGAAGATATACGTTACTTCGTGTGTTGCACATCTAAGTCATCAAAATGCATAAGTGTTAGGATGTGTGTCCCATTCACAGAACATTCGAGGATTCCAAGATATTTAGCTCACACCGCAACTTGCAAAACCTTTTCTCATCCAAGGGCTTAGTGAAGATATCAGCCAACTACTCTTCTGTCTTGACGTGGATGATATCAATGTCTTCCTTCATAACATGATCTCTGAGGAAGTGATGACGAATCTCAATATGCTTTGTCTTCGAGTGCTGAACTGGATTGTTGGCAATCTTGATGGCACTCTCATTGTCGCAGTAGAGAGGCACATTCTTCAGGTGTATACCATAGTCCTTGAGAGTTTGCTTCATCCAGAGAAGCTGAGCACATCAAGATCCAGCAGCAATGTATTCAGATTCAGGAGTGGAGAGAGATACACAGTTCTGCTTCTTTGAAGACCAACAGACAAGTGATCGTCCCAGAAAGTGACATGTGCCTGATGTGGACTTGCGATCAACCTTGTCACCAGCATAATCAGCATCTGAGAATCCACTAGATCAAACTATGAGCCCTTTGGATACCATAATCCTAGTGTTGGGGTGTAAGCCAAATATCAAAGTATTCGCTTCACAGCTAAGTGATGCGATTCCTTTGGTGCCGCTTGGAATCGGGCACACATGCAAACACTAAGCATTATATCTGGCCTAGATGCACATAAATAAAGCAAAGAACCAATCATGGAGTGGTATACCTTTTGGTCGAATTCTTTACCATTGTCGTCGGGACCCAGATGACTTTTGGTTGGCATTGGCGTCGTGTATCCTTTGCAGTCTTGCATTCCAAACTTCTTCAGGCAATCTTTGAAATATTTTTCTTGAGAGATGAAGATGTCGTTGCGTTGCTAATGGATTTGGAGAACCAGAAAGAACTTCAGTTCACCCATCATGGACATCTGATACTGCTCTTGCATCATATGACCAAACTCATCACTATATTTCTTGTTGGTGCAGCCGAAGATAATGTCATCCACATATATTTGGCACACAAACAGTTCACCGTCATAAGTCTTCGTGAAGAGAGTAAGGTCCAGTGAACCAGGTTTGAAGCCTTTGCTCTTCAGGAAGTCCTTGAGCGTATCATACCAAGCGCGAGGGGCTTGTTTGAGGCCATACAGTGCCTTGTTGAGCTTGTACACCATATCAGGATGTTTTGGATCTTCAAAGCCAGGAGGTTGTGCAACATATACTTCTTCTTCTATCTTTCCATTGAGAAAAGCACTCTTCACATCCATTTGATATAGGAGAATGCTGTGATGATTTGCATAGGCAAGAAGTATGCGAATAGCTTCAAGCCTTGCCACATGAGCAAAAGTTTTATCAAAGTCAATTCCTTCCACTTGAGTGTAGCCTTGAGCAACTAGACGAGCTTTGTTTCTGACCACTTGACCATGTTCATCTTGCTTGTTGCGATATAGCCATTTGGTGCCAATGATATTGTGCTTCCGAGGATCAGGGCGCTTGACCAGTTCCCACACATTGTTCAACTCAAACTGTTGGAGCTCTTCTTGCATGGCTCGAATCCATTCAGGTTCCATGAAGGCTTCTGTCACTTTCGTGGGTTCTGAGATTGAGACGAATGCAAAGTATCCACAGAAATTGGTGAGTTGTGTTGCTCTTTGTGTGGCTCTTGAACGAGTGAGTGGACCAGGTGCATTGAGGCTATCAATCATCTTCTCAATCTGTACTTCATTTGCAACACGAGGATGAGCAGGACGAAGATTTTTCTCTTGCTGATCATTGTCATCGTTTGGGGAATTGTCTTCAGGTTGATCAGGTGCAGAAATGACAAGTTCCTCTTCAGACAGACTCTCAGAGGGTATGATTTCGCCAGTTCCCATTTGCTTGATTGACTCACTAGGGGATAATTCATCTAGCACATTTGGCAGGTGCTCTCTTTGCGAGCCGTTAGTCTCATCGAACCGCACATCCACAGTTTCAACCACTTTATAGTGAAAGAGGTTGAAGACTCTGTAGGAGTGCGAATCTTTTCCGTAACCAAGCATAAACCTTCATGTGCTTTCGGTGCAAATTTTGAAGTGTGATGAGGATCCTTGATCCAGCACCTAGCACCAAATACTCTGAGGTAACTTACATTTGGCTTCTTACCAGTTAGGAGCTCATAGGAAGTTTTCTTCAGAAGCTTGTGAAGATAAACACAGTTGATGACGTGGCATGCAGTGTCAATGGCTTTAGGCTAGAACTTTTGTGGAGTCTTGTACTCATCAAGCATCGTTCAAGCCATCTCAATAAGAGTTCTATTCTTGCGCTCAGCGATGCCATTCTGCTGAGGTGTGTAAGGAGCAGAGAACTCATGAGTGATACCCATGGTATCCAGGTACAGGTCGAGGCCGGTGTTCTTGAACTCAGTGCCGTTGTCACTTCTGATGTGCTTGATCTTGACACCATAGTTCGTCATGGCACGGTTGGCAAAGCGTCTGAAGACATCCTGCACTTCAGTCTTGTAGAGGGTTATATGCACCCAAGTGTATCAAGAGTAATCATCAACAAGCGATTCAGATACGAAATTCATAGTAAGATCATTTGAGCATTTTATCTTGCGTCCCATAATGTGTTTTATGTCTCCAGCAATAGCATCGTACGCCTTTGATTTCCGGCTGGAGACCTTTCTCTGCAAAAGAAAGTTAATTCTTCTTAACCGCCCACATCTTCAGGGGTGGCTTAGAAGCAATGAGTCTAAGTGCAGCATCTGAGAATTTTGGCTTTGGAGACCTAGCAAATAGCCTTGGAGGAGAAGAACGATACTCATATGAATAAGCAGAAAAGTTCTTAGTTCTATGAACATAGCAGTTTGAAGACACACGCTCATATTCATAAGTATGAGTATGGTTTCCCTGCAAAACATTGGCGTTAGGGTGACTCAGGTGAGTCATGTATCTGTATGAAGCCTTAGGGCCATATGAAGCCATCAGTCTGGGGGTTGTCTTCTTCCTTGGTGGTGTTAGGATGACATTCACAGGAATATTCTCAATACACTATTTAGGTACCCAGATCTTCTTCATAGGTGGTCCATTCCTGCAGTTAGTCCCAATATACCTGGCAAAGACTTCACCATTCTGATCCTTAAACAGTTTATAGTTTGCATCAAAGGATTCATCAATGATAATAGGGTTAGCGCAAGTGAAACCAGATAAGGTGGATGGATCTACTAAAGGTTCCTTTGTAGCAACCCATGTGGTTTTGGGGTACTGCTCAGGCTTCCAGTACGACCCATCAACATTCATTTTCCTCTCGAACCCAATACCCTCTTTTCTAGGGTTTCAGTTCAGAATCTGCTTTTTGAGGACATCGCATAATGTCTAATGCCCTTTGAGGCTTTTGTACATCCCTATCTCAATCTGTGTCTTCAACCTGGCATTCTCATCAGCAATAGTAGTGGTATCCTCAGCAGAGGGGTTAGTTACCACATCAGCAGTTGAAGATATTGTAGCAGGAGCAGTAGAACATCCAGCAACAGAGACAGTGTTATCACGCTCAATGCATTTTAAACATGGTGGTTCAAATCCTTCCTCAGCGGGACTGATCTGTTGAGCACGAAGTGACTCGTCCTCCTTTTGAAGATCTTCATGATCCGATCTCAATTTCTCAAGTTCCTACTTCCTTTGAAGATAATCGTAGGAAAGCTTCTCATGAGATGTTGAGAGGGTTTCATGACGACCTTCAAGTTCCTGGTACTTAACATGAAGATTTTTTATGTCTTCAATTAAGGACTGAGTCTTAGTCATTTCCGCGTCCAACAGATCATCGCTTTTGTTTAACAGTTTTTGAATAGGTTCCATAGCTTTCTGTTGTTCAGCTGCAATTTTAGCAAGTTTTTTGTAGCTGGGTTTGGATTCACCATCAGAGTCATCTTCACTTGATGTTTGAAAGTAAGCATTGCGAGAGTTTACCTTGGCACCACGTCCCATGAAGCAGTAGGTGGGAGCCGAGTCGTTCTCGTCATTAGTGTTGATGATGGAGTCATTGTCTTCAGTGTTGAAGATGGACTTGGCGACGTAGGCTGTAGCTAGAGCCAGACTTGCGATACCAGAGTCAGACTCCTCCTCAGACTCCACCACTTCCTCCTCAGAAGCAGACTCCTCCTCTGAATCCATTTCCTTGCCAACAAAAGCACGTGCTTTGCCTGATGAGCTCTTCTTGTGTGATGAAGACTTAGAGGAAGATTTGGAAGAAGACTTTGAGGATTTCTTCTTCTTCTTGTCATCATAATCATATTCTTTGTTCTTCTTTTTCTTCTTCTCATTGTCCCACTGTGGACATTCAGAGATGTAGTGGCCAGGTTTCTTGCACTTGTGACAGGTTCTTTTCTTGTTGCCATAGGTGGAAGCTTCATCGTCCCTTGAGCTGGATCGTGAAGACTTTCTGAAGTTTTTCTTCCTGGTGAATCTCTGGAACATCTTCACAAGCATAGCAAGCTCCTTTCCAATGTCTTCAAGATCATCAGAATTGCAGTCAGATTCTTCTCCAGATGAGGAAGCCGCAGCCTTTGCCTTCAAGGCACGAGTTCGGCCGTAGTTGGGGTCATAGATATCTCTTTTCTTAGATAGCTGGTACTCATGTGTGTTGAGCCTCTCGAGTATGTCAGACGGATCGAGTGTCTTGAAATCAGGGCGTTCTTGTATCATCAGGGCTAAGGTGTCAAATGAGCTGTCGAGAGATCTCAGCAGTGTCTTCACAATTTCATGCTTCGTAATGTCAGTTGCATCGAGTGCATGGAGCTCATTGGTGATATCAGTGAGGTGATCAAACGTGAGCTGGACATTCTCGTTGTCGTGCCTTTTGAAGCGGTTGAAGAGGTTGCGAAGAGTACTGATTCGTTGATCACACTGTGTTGAGACGCCTTCATTGACCTTGGAGAGCCAGTCCCAGACTAGCTTCGACATTTCTAGAGCGCTCACACGGCCATACTACCCTTTGGTCAGATGACCACAGATGATGTTCTTGGCGGTAGACTCTAGTTGAATGAACTTCTTTACATCAGCGGGGGTGACACCTTCACCAGTCTTGGGAACACCATTCTTGACGACATACCACAGATCGACATCAATGGCTTCAAGATGCATGCGCATCCTATTCTTCCAGTAGGGATATTCAGTGCTATCAAAGATGGGACACGCAGCGGAGACCTTGATTATCCCTGCAGTCAACATAGCTAAAACTCCAGGTGGTTAAATCAAATCACACAGAACAAGGGAGTATCTTGCTCTGATACCAATTGAAAGTGCTAGTTATCGACTAGAGGGGGGTGAATAGGCGATTTTTATGAAAGTATTCAAAACATGGGAGTTTCGAAGATTAACAGGAGAAACAACACTATTCGTATGGAGCGGAAGGTAGACTACACTAGACAAGCCATAGTCAAGTATTCAATGAAGTGAAAGCACGAAGACTATTAGCAGCTAGGTAGTAAGGATCAGGGTGGAAGATAGTATGAGGCCAATCAGAGCAAGTAGTTGCACAGTGAAGTCAAACAGGCAGAGCAATCAAGCAATGACTTCACAAAGACAAATTGTAAGTAAGGAGAGTAAGAGATAGAACCAGTGTGTTGTGAAGACAAGGATTTGTTCGACCAGTTCCAGTTGCTGTGACAACTGTACGTCTGGTTAGGGAGGCTGAGATTCAACTCAGAAGAACACGTCTTCACCTTATTCCCCTTGAGCTAAGGACACACAGTCCTCGCCCAATTACTCTGGTAAGTCTTCAAGGTAGACTTCCAAACCTTCACAGACTTCGTTCACCGGCAATCCACAATGACTCTTGGATGCTCAGAATGTGACGCCTAACCGGCTGGAGGATTCACAGTCCTCAAGTGTAACAAGTCTTCAGATCACGCGGACAGAAAGACTTCAGTGATGCCAAACACTCTCTGGGCTCTGGGTGGTTTGGGCTTTGTCCTCACAAGGATTTTCTCTCTCAAAGGCTTCGGAGGTGGGTTGCTCTCAAACGACAAAAGCCGTATCTAACTCTGAGCACCCACCAATTTATGGTGTAGGGGGTGGGCTATTTATAGCCACTGGACAACCCGACCTGATTTGTCCGAAATGACCCTGGGTCACTAAGGAACTGACAGTGTCACAACGGTCAGATTTCAAACACACGCGACAACTTGACTTGGGCTACAAGTAAAGCTGACTTATCCGACTCTGGATAAGATTTGCTCTCATTGTCTTCGCTCGAAGACATAGGATTTTGGTTGAGCATCACTTCAGTCACACTGACTTTGTTCACTTGGACCCCACTTAACAGTGCGGTGGTTCCTATGACTCAACAAAGAAGAAAAGAAACAACGAAACTACTAAGTCTTCGCGCTCCATAGTCTTCACTCAATGTCTTCTCCTGTCATAGTCTTCAGTGTGAATGTCTTCATGTACCACCATTATCTTCAATGTCTTCATACATTTTTAGGGGTCATCTTCGGTAGGTAAACCGAATCAAGGAGGGACTACTACCTGTGTTATCCTGCAATTCTCACAAACACATTAGTCCCTCAACCACGTTTGTCGTCAATACTCCAAAACCAAACTAGGGGTGGCACTAGATGCACTTACACCTTTGTATTGTCCTTGAACATCATCAATGATATGTATCAATAAGTATGTGACTTGTTTGTGGAACTATGTATTGTATGATGATTGTTCTAATGGTCCCTAGTTGATAAGGTTATGCAGACACATATCCTCGACTAGTATACGACTCGGTTGATGACTATGTTTCACAAGTCATGTGCATGGAGATGCTAAACCGATAGCATGGACTCGGGGATGGAGATCACCGAGTCGGACAGACCCACTTTGAGACGCAGCAAGATATAGTCATCTGTTAGTCTCAAGAACAATGTTTATGACATGTCCTAGACCTGAGGTCCTCGCATGTTCTCGGGATGAGGATCGACTCACTTAGGGTCTATCAAACGCTACTCCGTAACTGGGTAGTTATAAAGGTAGCTTTCGGGTGAGTCGTGAGACATGCCACAAGACATGGTTGACCAAGATGGGATTTGCCACTCCTATATGGAGAGATATTCTCTGGGCCCTCTCGAGTGATCAGATTCGGAAAGCATGGCCGTGCAACTTGGGTTAAGTGTTAACCCAGTTTGAGAATTTGTATCACAGTTTCGAGAAGAGAGGTCGAGCTACCACAAGGGTGACAAGTACTCGCCTTGGGCTCGACAACAAATATCGTGAGGCAAAAGGAATGTTGCATATGACACATTGTCAAGGTTCGTCAAAACGACTTTATGCACACATGGGAGTTGGCACGTTCTGCTAGGAGCCACTACCAACTATCGACTCTGGTCGTGTCCATGTGTGCGTGAACCTATAGGGTCGCACACTTAAGGGGATGCAGCCCATTCGGATTAGATCCGAGTGGAAAATGTATGTGGACTCCAAGTGGGCTCAAGTGTTGAGACCACCTCGGAGGTCTATATAAAGGGGAGTGGGCGCACCACTTAGGGTTGGTCCTTTTTCCACCCTCGAGAGCCGTCGCCACTCCCCACGCCCTTGTCGCGCGACCGGACCTAGCAGTCCACCGCTCGACGCTGCTCCCCATACGCGTGGATACCTTGGAGGCATCGCATCTGCGGTGCTTGGACGAACCGTTCGAGGGAACCGCGAGGAGCCGTTTGCGGGAGATCACCGTTCGCGGATCCTCGCTGTTCGTGGGAGATCGGCATCAAGAGGGGAGACGGGCCAAGAGATTGACTACACGCATCACCAACTCTACTTCCGCTGTGGTGACTGCGCGTCTAGTGGTAAACCCGATCTCGTAATCTATTTCCAGCAGCATGATCTTGGGTGCGCGGTAGAAATTTTTATTTGGCGCTAGTGTAGCGTACCGCGTGTTCCAACACAAAGGGTGGGCAGTATCGGGTCAATTGACCTACGATTTGCTGGCCAAAGGCTCTTGATGGGCTAAGCATAAAATATGGTGTAGGTTTTAGCACCTTGTTGAGGATGAAGTAGTTGTTGCTCGGATCAATACAAGTGCCAGCTCTAAACAAGATACCTTCAAGCACTAACCTCACTGACAACGGCGCCATAAGTAGTTTGTCTCTACAATGCACTTATATCCTTGTAGACTCTGTGGGACCTCCAAGCATAGAGGATTGTAGGATAATAACAATTTCTCTCAAGTGGATGACCTAAACTTTTATCAATCCAGAGCGCATGGACTGCAGCTAGTGAACGATGATCTGGTTCTCATGTCATCTTCCATGGTGGATGATGGTTGCAGGGCTCTGATATCTCCATCAATAAGTCCAAGGAGCTGCTAGATCTGACCGATCCAGTCATCCAGTCACTCTTGCTCTCCTTTTTTTAGTTGTCGTGGTGGTGGTGCAAGGGGAGGACACGAGGCTGCTTCCAGTCATCTCTGATCTCGAGCTGCAGGGAAGTTTGAAGCTAGCTCTGTCGTTCATGTACTCCAATCTTCTTCCTCTGCTCCTACCTCAACTACTGAAGCCGCAAATCAACCCGTCGACATGTCTTCAACAAGCCTTTTGGGGTTCTAAAAGACAAGCTTTTTGGGTGGGTAGGGTGAATCCTCGGCCTCATGTTGTCTTTCCTAGAAAAGAGTGATGCCCCTTCTTCATCCATCAGTTGTGAGGCTCTCTTCTCCTTGCCGTTGGCACAACTCTGGCCGGCGATGGTGGTCATAGCATATCTAGCGAGGTCGCCTGAAGCTTCTAGGCCCATTTGTGTTTTAGTTACATCTCATGGGGTCTTGTTTGCATAACAGGAGGACCTGGTTGTAATTTCCATGTTCTTTGGGGCTATTTGTGTAGAGTTGTACCAGTTTCAATATTATTATTATAAGCCAGTTTCCGGGACCTTCGGGTCCCATCCCCTGTTGAGGAAAAGAACATTGCTGTCAACTTTTTGGAGAAAAAAATGCCGCGGAGAACCAAACAAATTCCAGTACACTAATCTAGCCCCGCCGTCCTTGGTCCAGTCACCCGCTCACTGACCACCGGTACAGCCCAAGGAAACAAAATCAATGCGACTCATCGGCGCGGGAGTGGAGTAAGAGAAATTCCTCTCTCTAGTTCAGAGAATCCGTGGTACCGTCCCAAAGGATGCTACAGTATGAGCACCCATTATGATCTGATCTGATGAAGCAACCCCTTTTTTCCTAATTGGAAAGCTCGGAGACTAATAGCCGCATGGCTATTACAGCTACGTACAGTGTAGTGGTTGCCTTAATTAGCCGAATTGTTCTCTGCAGAATAACACCTTGTACCAGTAGTAAATTTACTGCGGTAAGTAAGCATATATTGCACGCCCAGAAGTCGTCGTCCTGGGATAACTGCAGCTACCTGCTTCTTTATCTCCTCTGTACATAGTGCTCGACCCTTTTTAGTTCCCAGGTTACAGCTAGAAAAACAGCGATCTTAGGTTGCTTTGCCTGTAATTTATGGCAATACGGGTACAGTGTGTGGCCTTCACACCGACCACGCCCACCTGATATGACGTGTCATCTTAAATTGGAGCCCTACTATATCTTCTTTCTTACTGCCCTCCGACATGACAGCGGCCACAACCCTAACATTTTTCACTCTGAAACTTGTTAGTGGAACTTGCTGCACCTGCGTGTACTAATCTTGCACTCGTCACCGCAAGATGTTGAGTCATCGCTAATTCGCTGTGTACCTGATTTGATTGGGGTGTCCTATGGCCACATATACTGTCGGCGACATTGTTAAATACCACATCAGAGCAGAGTAAACATCCTTGTCTCGCTCGTCAGCTCACCCACTGCTTTTGTACCCTGGGTTGGACAGAATTGATCGTGTAAATATATACTCCTCACCGACAGACGGTCGGGCGCTGGACTCCACTCCTCTTAATTAGCTACAGGTATATACTACTGTGTAGTGTATCAGGACCTATTTAGGCAGAGGAGAGCATGTTCGTTCAGAGTGAAGAGCAAAGCTTGCGGCGGGTAAATTTTTGGATTCAGGCCGCCATCAGGCGTGAGGTACTGCTATACCACCTCCAGATCTGCACAAGATCGATCGTAAATGACCGGATATATAATTGAGAATCAACGGCGACATCAGATACACGAGTGGCTTAATTAAGGACTTGTTCAGATGACAGGGCGGCCATGCTTAACTCGTGCATTTCTTTCTTCCCAAGAGTCGACATGACCGAACCGAAGGGAGAGTTTCCCTTTCCCACACGGCCACGCCACGAAGGGCTCGCACAAACTTGCAGAAAAACCCTTGACGAGTGTCATAATTTTGCACAGCTCCAGAGGCTCCAACACTAACCGTTGGATATCCCATCCGATGGCCCACAAACTCCCGTATTATCGGAATTGATAGTCATTCACTAAGTATTTTCTAACGTTTCTTGTTGCCAAAAAAATGTCGTGTTAAACCGGCAACATATTTTGACCTCCGCAGATATTGATTTCCTGCGAAATCAAAAACAATGAAAAAATAGGAAACTCACACTTGGCACTAAATTAATACGTTAGTTCAGAAAAATAATATAAAATGATAATAAGCATCATGAAACAATAAAAAATTATTGATATGTTTGAGACGTACCAGAAACGATGTCCGATTTGGGGGGTCAGTGCTGGAGATGCCCTTACCACCAACCTCGGTTGGGCGTGGACAGAGAAAACAACATATGAGCCTCTTTGGATCCAGAGAATATGTTAAGCTGCGGGTGCAAAAAGGACTGAATGACTGAGGGGATTTCTTTCCCAATTGGTTGATTTGGACCAATGTAAGAATTCCTGTCGGTCTTGGGTGTAGGAAAATAAAATGGAAACGAAGAGATCAAATTGGAAGGTCTGGCTATGTGATAATATTATTTTCGAAACGGAGGCATAAGATTTGCCTTCAATTAAATAAGGGCAAAATAGAGTTTAGAGTTTTACAATGAACCCACAATGACGGCTTGACAATTATGCACGCAAAGTAATATGCCCTGGTTTTTTAGCGCATGCGGTAACCCAAAGTTTGGCCTCCTCTAAGATGATTGTAAGAAGGGTAGGTAGCAGCGCACACTTGTGGAGGAACACTCGAGCATTTCTCTCATTCCAAATTGTCCAAGAGACAAGTGTGGTGAGGGAGGCCATAGCATGTCTATTGGGGTTTTGCCTATGGGTTCTCTTATCCCGCCACTCGTTGATGGAGCCCTCAAGATGCCAATTGGAGGTGTCCATGTGTGTAAGACCAATCTTCGCAAGGATTAATCTCCAAAGCCTAAGTGTGTAGCGAAACTTGAAGAATAGGTGTGCTCCCGTTTCTTGTTCCCTTTTGTAAAGTTGACAAAGGCCACAATTTGCCCAACCGCGCACGTCCAACCATTCGCCGGTCCAAATCCTATCTTGTAATGCTAACCATGCAAA
>NC_041389.1:574095678-574147947 GCF_002162155.2 Triticum dicoccoides | reverse complement strand
GTCCAAAGCAGAGAGTGCCATGCCAAGGAATTGAGCTTCATACACAGTGGCCGCCGTGTAGATCTCATCATTTGAGTGCTTCCAAACAATATCATCTTCAGTTTGTTCATCAAGGTGGAAGTCATGCACAAGCATCCAAAGAGTGAAGAATTCTCGGATGTGGTCACCGGAGAGGATGGTGTTGTAGTCAATTTTTAGAATCCACATGTTACCTTTAAACCCTCACGCACCTTCCAATTCTTTCTTCTCAAGGCCTCACAGATTAGCGGTGCAATATCCTTGGGTTTGCATCCAATGAGCCATGGGGAATCCCAGAATGGTGTGTTCGCGTCATCGCCGACGGTGATAGTAGTATAGACATAGAAAACCTCGAGGTCGACATTGGTTTAATGGTTGCCAAATCCTGACCATAACTTGTGAGGCTCCTTCCATTAATACCATAGCCATCTTAGACACAAAGCACGGGCAAATTTGTCAGTATTGAGCACCCCTAAGCCTCGGTACTCCTTTGGTTGACAAACCATTTTCCAATACACTTTGCACTTGGCCCTGGTTGTCTTGTTCGGGCCGGGCCAAATGAAAGCTCTCTCAATCTTGTTTAGGCTATCAAGAGAGCTAGCTCGGTCGGACGATTGGTGGTGTGATGGAATACAATGCTTGGGAGGATGTGATCGACTTGACGAGGGCCTTGCACCTGATAGTAGTGATTTTTTACCCTCCCAAGTGGCCAATTTATCGGCTACCTTGTCTTCAAGATATTGGAATTCCTCCTTCTTTAATTGCCACACTGAGAGCAGTAAGACTAAGTATTTCATAGGAAAGGATGCTCGAGTTGTTGGCACACTTTGAAGTATGTGCCCAAGGTTAAGGTGATTGCATCGAATTGGCACCACCGAGCTTTTTTGGAAGTTGGTGCAAAGGCTCGTCACCTCCCCAAAGCCTCTCAAGATAGAGGCAAGGTTTTGTCAATGTCCCTCTTGATTGGAGCCACAAAGACCTCCGCATCATCCACATACAGAGAGGTCCTCACCGTAGCCCCACGCATACGATCCTTATAAAGAATACCTTTTCAAGTGGCCAAGTCTAGAATTTGATGTAGACGGTTTATTGCAAGGACAAGGAGGGAGAAAGGGGGTCCCCTTGATGAAGCCCACGACCGTGCTTGATATGTGGGTCAGGCAGCCCGTTGAGGAGGACCCATGGCAGGAGCGACATGCTCCAACCCAGTAGGGGTGCAACTCGAAGTCGCCACAATGAGCTGCGAGTCGGGAATGAATTCCTCGATGGTAGAGGCACTGGTGCGGCCACGGCAAGCCGACGACGAATAGTTCTGGGGATGATGAGCATGGGGGAGCTGGCAACCTCTTCAGCAGTGTGAGTCGGGTGCGCCGTCCGAGGCACCAACAGGTGGCGGTGGCAGGGGCATGAGCCAGGAGGTGGATCCGAAACCAGAGCAGGGTGTTGTGCCCGCTGCCTCCGGCACGGGTAGGGGAGCGTGGGTGGATGCATGTTGGGAGCGTACCTGTTTTTTCTAGGAGTGTTGTGGTTTTGTGATATCAGCATCAAAGAAAAATCCAGATTAAAAAGTATGAAAGTTTTTTCTACTGTGCCATGTCATTCAACTGCCCAAAGGGGTGAACAATGTTCGATCCTATATGAGTTGAAACCCACAACCTAAGAAAAACTCTTGCAGAATGTCAAACAAGTTCAAACTCTATAATATGGAGTTTAGATTATAAAATGCGGGTCTAGTGGAGTCAGCAAACATGACACACACTGTAAAAATTAAGGAGCGCACTCTCAAAAGTTGGCCGGAGCCTCAATATTTTGGAAGCTCGGGGGTGTCGTGTGGAACACACTCCAAAGCCAACTGATCATGAGGGAGAAAAGTTTTACCCGCTCTTCCTTTCCTTGCGATGGCACAAGTGCCCATACCAAATCCACAGGTAGGAACACACCTATTTATGGCCAATGTCGAGTGTCCCACCTGTCGCGACCGTTTCTCGCATGCACGCGCCCTCTCCCACCGTGTTTCTCATGGAAGCATGCCCTTTCCCACCCATTTTCGCCGTCGCAGCACGTGGGTCTCCGCTATATAAAGCAGACAACGCCCCCATTGCCGCCACACTCATTCATCTTCATATCCGCTATCTATCTTCCTACATGCACACCTCACCTCCGCCATGTCGCATAGTGGCCCTCCTCTTGGACCTTTCCCGGACGAGACCAAATCTCGTAGGTACTCGGAGAGAGTGTCATGGTACTCCGAGAATGTTCATGCTTAAGTTCTCCTTGAGGTTGGATTAGTTGTCGAGGACGAGCCTCCCCGCCTCCCACAAGTACTTCGCCCGTGCGAAGGCCGCCGCCATGGCCAAAATGGAAGCAAAGGGAAATGGAGGGCAAAGTCGTTGTGGCCTTCTCTCGCATCCGAGACACTCGTCGATACGTAGATCACGTCAAAGCCCATGTCGAAGTAGCTGAAGCCTCCCTTTACTATGACGTCACTTCCAAAAGGCGTTAGCCAGCACAATGACTTTATTCGCAATGTTTATGCGGCGTTGAATCACGTTAAATTTTCTCCTTCTAGGTCAAAAAACATGATATGAACGAAATTACAATGTCTATGTGATGTTGAACGCAATGTGAATGAAATTGCAATGTCTTTGTTTGGGAAGAAAGAAAGGGTGGCTCCGTATAATGGAGAAAATACAATATGTCAAATTTGAGTTTGCGCGTGGTCTCTGCAACCTCCTAAAAATACGAAACACGCTTGAAAACAGCATTGGAGGCTATGAATATGTCACATCTCTTAAAGTTGCTTTTAGTTCCTGCAACTTTCAATCCTAATGTATTTTCTAGGAAATAAACCTTGGTGCTTCTGAATTTAAATTTCTGTCGATGCTTGAAATGCGAGATGTTGCCAAGAAGGAGGACAACTTTAACTGGAATGTGAGTTTTCCCTCTTGCTAGTTTTTCTTTCGCCCTCTTTAAATATTCTTTGTAATCTATTTTTTATTTATTTGAGATGTTGAAATTGGCAATGCCCTGCTTTTTCCATATAGAGAAAAGGCAAGGCTCCTCCCTTGGCCATGGTAGTCACAAAACAATATCCATTGCTTGCAGGAAAAACTTTCAATCTATTGAAGCACATGGCAATACGAAGGACACTACGAGTAATAAAAATTACATTTATGTTCATAGATCATCTAGCGATGAATAGAAATACTGAAGCAAGCCAAAAAACGTCTCGTCTTCATCGCATCTCTCGTTCTCTCTCCCACTGGAGCCAGACAAATCTTATTATAGTAGACAATTAAAAAATCGTCGTGCCAAAACCTCAAAAAAATCAGCGCCGCAAAATAGCAACCGGCGTTGATAGCAACCGGCGTTGACAAAGAAAGGGTGTGAAGATGTGTCGCCGACGGATCTCGGTGTCTGTCTTTGTGGACCATTGTCACGTTCCAAGGCTTGGGCATATGAATTAATGCGGGACATAATTAGTCAGGAAACGACCGTATTGTGCCGCATCAGCGCAGGAAAGACGCAAAAGCACGAGTGCGCGCGCATGGACTGGTGATGAGTTTGACCTAATAATGTACATGTACACGCCGTGTGGTCACCGTAGAACACACATGGTCCACGCAAAGATGACGGAGCTCTGCGCGCAGGAAGATGTCTATTACCAGTATCGAACAATTGGCATACGCGAGCAATGGAGCGAAGTGAAGGGCTGGTTTGGTTGGTATTCGGTGGCCCGGTGGGCGAGGCCATGGTGCTGAACTGCTGATTAGTGCGGACCCATGGAACAATCTGGACTGTTTTGTCGGTGCAGGTAGCTGGCAGCAGCTCATCATCCAAAAAGGCATGCGGGCCGCAGCTGCTTTTCCCTCTTCGTTGTCATCAACTTGTCCGTGCCCAAATGTTGTCAAATCCTTGACAAAGTTGCCGTCCTTCTTTTTGTTTCCTGTCTTGCTTGTCACTGTGGCTGTGTAACATGCACGTGCAAACTACTGCAAGACAAGTCAGTACAAATTCTTGTTTTGAAAAAACACTACGGTCTCTTAATTTATTATTTTTTTAACACGGTACAGACACAAGTGCTCATACTCATATACACACGCACACACTCATCTCTATAAATGCATACACACATACCTTATCCCTATGAGCACCTCCAAAAAACTGAGCCGGCATATCATCTTGAAAATTACGAAGTCACCGTAGGCACTTCGTCGTCAACGGGAACGTCTCCTCCCACTGAATACGCATCGCCGGAAATCCTGAAATAAATCCAGAAAAAAATGCGAGCAACAAGACTTGAACCCTGGTGGGCTGGGATACCACAGTCTCTCTAGCCATCCAACCATAAGTTGGTTCGCTAATTTCTTGATTTTTGTGGCGTACCAAAGTTTCTTTTTTTTTCTAGTTTCTAATGCGGGTGTTTCTTTTGCATAGCGAACGGCCGGGCAGCGAATTTCTTTTGATGGAGCCAGGAGGAGAGGTAGTGTTTGATGGAGCCGGGAGGAATTTCCTTTAGGTGGTAGAGAGCTAGAGTGACAGAGGTGTGTCCGTGCGCATGAGAGAGAGATTTATAATATAAGAGCATCTACACCCGGACGCCTTAAACCTGCTTCATACGCCTGGGCGAATCGCCCGGTCACTGTCCGGTCACGAAATTTCGACCCAGACGAAATATGTCTCAACCGTCCGGGCTGACCGACACCCCTCATATCTAACCTAAATATGAAACGAATATGAAGCGCCCGGGCGCGCCCGCCACGTCAGGCCCGACGGCCCAACCCCACCGCAAATTGCACCAAATCCACCAAACCGACTGTTGATGCTGTAAGCACCTCTCTTCTTTCTGCACATTTAAAGTAAAGTGGATACTACTCTATCTGGTTCTGACAATTTTGACCCTTCCGAAGCTGTTATTTTTTTAACACATAACAGACGCAAGCACTCATATATATGCGCATACATTCACCGCTATGAACGCACACACACAGATCCTACCCTTATGAGCATTTTCGAGAGACTGAGCCGGCATGTCATCTTGAGATTTACGAAGTCACCGTAGGTATCTCGTCGTCAACGGGAACATCTTCTCCTAATGAAAGCGTATCACCGGAAATTCTGAAATAAATCCAGGAATAACGCGAGCGGCAGGACTTGAACTCTGGTGGATTGGGATACCACTATCCCTCTAACCATCCAACCACATGTTGATTCACTCTGAAGGTGTTATTTTGCTACACACACTTGCCAAGAAGTTAATCAGTCTTTTAATCACCTGAATGCGACACAGCCCAATCATTTCCAATATGAGTCCCATGGGCTATCTTTATGGGCCTCGGCCTACCCGTTCTTCCTACCGTTCTCGCCACACGCAGTCGAGTGCTCCAGCGTGTGATGCGCCGGCTAACAAAGCCAACGCGCAGCCGCTCCTCTACCGCACGCCGTATTGGGCCGGCCCATGAGCGGTGTTGAATGCCCATTTGTTTTTATTTCTTTCTACTACCTATTCTTTTCTATTTCAATTTCTTCTTCTTTACAATAAATACGAGATTTTAAAAAATAACAAATAAATCATTAGATTTCTAAAAAATGTTAAAGAAATCACAAAATGCTTCTGGATTAAAAACTGCTCTTGATTTTGAAAAAATGTTCGCATATTCAGCAAAAAATATTCATGATTTAGAAATAAATGTTTCCGTATTCTCAGAAAAGTTCACAAACTCAAACAGTGTTTGAGATTTTTCAATAATGATGAACATTTTTTTCTATTTGATGCTCAAATTGTGAATTGAATAAAAAAATTGAATTTAATGAAATTAATTTGTATTGAAGAATATTTTTATGAAAAATAATGATTAACAAGTTTTGACTTCAATGAACAAAATCTGAATTTGATGAACATCTTTCTAAAACAATGAACAAAAAAAGAATTGGATGAACATTTTTTTAGTTCAATGAACAATTTTCAAATTCGGTGAACAGTTTTTGAATAGTTGAACATTGCTTTACATGGTTGAATATTTTTTGAATTCGATGAAAAAAAATGTTCACGAATTGAAACAATATTGGATAAATTTTAATAATGGTAAACAAATTTTTATTTGATGAATAAATTTTGAATTCAATGACATTTTTTGAATTTGATGAACAGATTTGTATTCAGGAACAAATTTTGGAAAAAATTGATGAACAAATTTTGAATTCAATGAACAAAATCTGAAGTTGATGAAGAAAAATAAAACTATGAATAACGATAGAACTTGATGAACATTTTTTTAGTTCAATGATTGTTTTTAATTCTGATGAAAAAATTTAAATTCGTACATTTTTTGAATTGTTGAACATTGTTGTACATGGTTGGATATTTTTTGAATTAAACGAACAAAAATTTGTTCACGAATTTGAAAAAAATGCAAAAAAGTAGAGAAGAAGAAAATTAAATATAAAAAGGAAAAAAATGTAAAAAGAATGAAAAAGGAAAAAGGAAAAAAGGAAAATAAAACAAAACGAAAAGAAAAAAGGAAAATATTAAAAAAATGGTTGGGAAAACGTAAAAAGATGGTTACCTTGCCAAAACCGGTGGGAAAAATAAAAACGCAAATTGGGCCAGCCTAGACGCTGAACAGGAATTCGGGACAGTACAAAATGTTTCATAAACGCACTTTACAAAACCCGCTGTATAGGATCCGCCCACGTAGTCTGGTACAGGCCCAAGGCACACCTTTTTTCTATGTCTAATTTACTGCGAAGCATAGAGCAGCCCTGGTACATCTTGGGTATAATTGGTTTTGCTACCAACATTTGGCATTGCCAATATTTGGTAAAATCAAAAGTTGTCAATATTTGGCAACCTTTTGTGAGATTGATAACAAAAATTAACAAGCTATCAATCTCTAACCAACATTTAGCATTTGCCAAAATTTGGCATGCCAACTTTTGGCATCAAACCAATTATGCGTCTTATTCCCTGCATCGATAGGGGAATAATGATCAATCGCATACATGCACCTCGTCCTCTCTATCTGCCAGCCTATTTGGGTTTCCCCCCACTAGTTTGGCAAGGTTCAAAAACCTTCCCTGAACCAGGTTTTTTTTTTCTTATGTTTTTTTCTTTCTTTCTTTTTGTTTTCCTTTTCTTTGTTTTGCGATTTTTCAATTTGTATTCGTGATTTTTTTTAAATGTTCATGAGTTACATAAAAAGTTCTTTGATTCAAAAAAATTGAGTGATTCAAAAAAATGTTCATACGTTTTACAAAATGTTCAGTGAATCGAAAGTTGTCTGGGAATTCTAAAAATGTTATGCATTTCAAAACTATTTGTTGATTCAAAACAATCATGAATTCCAAAAATGTTCATAATTTTTTTGTGAATTTTAAAAATTGTCCCAATCTTCCAGAAATATTTTCCATTTCAAAAAAATGTTCACAAGTTTCAATTTTTAGCAAATTTTTAAAAATGATTATGAATTTAAAATCCTAACGATTTAATAAAATGTCAAGAATTTGTAAAAAAATCCATGAACTAAAAAAATGTTGATGCTTTAAAAAATAATCACGAAATTCAAAAAATGTTCAAAAACTTGAAATATTTGGCAAAAAAGAAAAATAGGAGAATTATAGAAAAAGGAAGAATGAAAATTGATATTAAAGGGGGAAAGTAAAATAAAAATAAAAATAAAAGGTAAAAAAGATTAAACTAGAAGGAAAACAAAAGACTGGTTCTTGGAAGGTTCTAGGACCTTGCCAAAACCTGTCGGTAATAAACACTAAAATGGGCTAGCCCAAACTTTCGATCGGGTGCTGGAGGTGTGCGCGCTAGGTCGCTCACGCGTGACCTTGGAGCCGAATAGGGATCGCCGACGTGGGTATGCGATTGCTCGCTATCCAACGACCCATGTGGGGAATAGGATATCCCTGCAGCCTTGCCTGCGCGAGTGCGAGACTGGGCCGGCAGTCTCATTTTTTGTTATTTTTTTCATGTTTTTTTACTTTATTTTATACTTCGTAATATTCTTAATATGTAAGTATAATAAACACTTTATATAAAACTTTTGAATAATGTAAATGATGCATTTAAAAATGTTAAATATGTATGAAAAATATTCCTGATCTATATGAAAAATGTAAATTTTGTATGAAAAAAGATACAAAAATATAAGTTTTCAGAAATGTTAATCACATACTTTTAAAATATTAAATATGTATAGAAAAAATGCTTCCGATGCATACAAAAAATGTTAGTGTGTATGGAAAAAATATACATAAAAAATATAAGTTTTCAAAAATGTCAACCGTATATTTCCAAGATGTTAAATGTGTATATAAAAAAATACACAAACACAAATTTGCTAAGCCCTCCCACAGCACAATAATTTACATAATTAATGTTTTTGGCAATCCGCTCCACCAAAGAGCTCCCTCAAGGTACGTACCCACTTCTGCCCTTGATTTTCATCAACCTTTTTTTCTTACCTTCGTTATGATGCTTGCTTGTTGTTGTTGTTGTTGTTGTTGTTGTTGTTGTTGTTGTTGTTGTTGTTGCTATTATTCTAACCCTCAAATGATTTAATCTTTTATTCATCAACGATCGTTGTCACACAACACAGTTTCTCGACTTTGCAGCGTGGTTCACATGGACCCGTGTTTTCTCCTATTGCAACGCGTGGGCATTTGTGATATACTACTTAAAGTAGCCTTCCTTTTCCCGCTATGCAGAACTCTTCATCAACCGGTCCCTTCCTCTCACCACATTCCTTCACTGTTTTTTTTCATACAACCATTTTTTCCCACATGTTAGATATAACCACATCTTCACCGTGCACTGCTCAATCACATTAATGTACTTACCAAGTTGCATCAAATTAAGATATGCATGATTTGTTTCTAAGTAGTCATGAGAGAGCCACTGAGCCACCACCCAGATGATTAGTCCATCTAAATGCTCCCTACTACTTGAAAACAAATGTTCACAAGAGGATGGTCATGAAGTAATAAATATTATGAATGTGGTGACAGTGAGTTTTGAAGAGAAGTATTTGGGTTTGCCGGTTCCAGAAGGGCGTATGATTAAGGGTAAATTCAAATCAATAAAGGAAAAAAGCGAGGCAAAGAATGAATGATTGGACGGAAAAATATTCATCTAGTGGTGCTAAGGAGACGCTCATTAAATATGCGGTTTAGGTGATCCCCACTTTTGCAATGAGTATTTTTAAGTTTTCAGCAATCCTCCGTGAGGAGCTCATGCACATGACTAGAGACTTCTGGTGGGGCGATGATAATGGTCGCCGACATATTCATTGGTTGAGTTGGAAGAAGCTCACACAACGGAAAAACAGGGTGGTATGGTTTCAATGACCTTAAAGTGTTTAACATCTCCTTACTAGACAAGCTTGGCGACTTATTGCATATCCTCACAGTTTGTGTGCAAGAGTACTTAAGGCAAAATACTATCACGGGGCTGATTTTCTTGGCACGACCTTTATTCACAACGCATTGCCGGGTTAGCAGGGTATCATGCTCGGGTAGGAACTCCTCAAGAAAGGATGTGTCTGGTGAATCTGCAATGGAAAAAGTGTTCGCATCCGGAGAGACAGTTGGATCCTGAGGGGAAATATGAAAATTAATATAAATCCGACAAACTCCCGAACCCGCCGGGTAGCGGATCTCATTGACCAAGAGACTCGTTCTTGAAAGGAGGATAACATGACGTGTATTTTTACACAACAAGATGTGAATGAGATCTTGAGTATTTGACTCCCAAATTATGACAAGGATGATTATATTGCTTGGCAACCAGAAAAGAATGGAATTTTAACTGTCTGTACTGCGTGCAGGCTAGCCATGGATGAAAAGAAATCTGAAATAATTGGATCCAACCAAATAACTCAGGGGACCGTAGTATTTGGAATACTATTTGTAAAACAAATGTTCCTCGAAAACTCAGGAGACTAGCAACTGAATCCCTTGCAGTTCAAACTAATAGGTTTCGGCGCATCCCGGGCCTCACCCCGGTTTGTAATGTTAGTGGTACTGATGACGGAACAGGTTTCCATGTTGCACATCGGTGAACGTTTTGTGAGAGCACTTTGGCATGAGTTGAAGGACGCGTGGAACCTCGCCCCTGAGCATGAAATAAACTACACTGGGAAGGATTGGGTCCTTGTCCTGCTAGATAAAGTGAGCGAAGACCTAAGACAAAAATTTATGCTCTTTTGGTGGTGAGTTTGGCACCGTAGGAATGATGCAATCTTCACAAAAGGTGAAGCAAAATTTCCCATTCTATCGGTTTTTGCAAAACTATCTTGTAGGCCTCCGCATGATTGTGAACGGAAATTCTAAAAATCGATCATAAAGGGAAAATTCTTGTGGATTGCCAAGTCTGGAACAACATGATAATACTAAGGGAAAAAGTTGGCAAAAGCCTGATATCGGGTGTACCAAGGTCAATGTTGATGGAAGTTTCTTGGAGGAGAGTAGCACTGGAACGTGGGGAGCGATGGTCTGAGATACTATATTCCGCGATGCAATCTAGCCGACTTTGCGGAAGCTACTACTTGTCTAGAAGGACTTCGGAAGGCGATGTTGGGCATGGAGCTGCCTTTAGTTATTGAGACGGACATCAGCTCGGTGGCAAAGGCACTCGACCCCTCATGTGTTGATTGATCGGAAAATGGAGTGATTTGATCGGGCAAGGGAATAAAGAAGTTAAAGTCCGCAAAGTAGATGGAAGGGTTAGTAATTAGCTCATATCTTGCCCAGTTTGAGCCTAGAGTGTTGACAAATTGTGTGGTGGTGTTATGCAAAGGATAGTGCCAAACTGCGTGTTGAGTGTCGACTTGCAAGAATTTAAGGATTTTGTTTCCTCCTTTAATTAATACAACTCTATTTAAAAATATATATGCAAGATTTCGTTTTGGAAAAAGTCCAAAATAAACCTTGAAGTTGTAGACGAAGCCAAATCAAACCCTAAACTTTGAATCCCGGAAATTGGCACCCTAAACTTGTAATCCCGGTCTATTTTGAACCCTAGACTTGTTTGGCACACCGGGAATACAACTATCCCGACCGGGATAAACAACTACTCTCACGGACAAGAATTTGGGCCAGCCCACTAAACACAAAAATAATTCATGAAGTTTAAAAAATGTTCGCACATTTCTAAAATTGTTTAGAAGTTAACATATGTTCCTGTTTTATATTTTTGGCACGAATTCAATTCATTTTGTGTTTTTAAAACATATCTGGAATTCTGAAATTCTATTCGCATTTAAAAAATCTGTTCGCAACTTAAAAAAAATTCACATTTTTCAAAAAATGTTCAGAATTCCAACAGTTTTTCACATGCTATGAAAAATGTTTCAGATTTTCAGAATTGTGTCACATTTTTTTAATAATGTTTTTGGAATTTCATAAATTATGTTTTTAAAAAATGTTTCGGATTGTTAGCTGCAGACTCGACTGGGCCGGCCCACCAGAAATATAGCGAGTTTTTTCGTTATGACACGCCGTAAAAATTCTTTCTTTCTTTTTCTTAACGTACGATGTAATAATTCCAAAAGAGAAAAACATGCCGTGGAGTCAAACTTGGGACCTGACAGGGTTGACCTGATTTCGCTAGCCACTAAACCAGGCGACTATGACTTACATAATAAGAGGCCGAAAATGTTAAATTAGAAACCAATGCGTCAAACTTCGAAACCCTTTTTAGGGGCAAATAAGTATTTGAAATATATTTATTTCTGAAATCTTCGAACATTTTGTAAAGTGCATTTTTAAAATTTTTGAATACTTATAAAAAACCAACAACTTTTAGAAGGAGAACACCTTTTGAAACATAAACACTTTTTTAAACCTG
This sequence comes from Triticum dicoccoides, assembly GCF_002162155.2. Classification (NCBI taxonomy): domain Eukaryota; kingdom Viridiplantae; phylum Streptophyta; class Magnoliopsida; order Poales; family Poaceae; genus Triticum; species Triticum dicoccoides. Next base: position 574,136,075 of record NC_041389.1, on the reverse strand, counting down.
AACAAAATTTTAAAGTGGAAACAGTTTTTGAAACACAACTTTTTTTTCTGAAACCTGAACAAAATTTTAAAGTGCATACACTTTTTGTACAATGTAAAAAAGTGTTTGCGTGTTGTAAAAAAATGTGTCATAACCTTAACAGAATATACGTGACATGTGTTTGAAAAAAGTGTATGCAAATTTAAAAATGTTGAACTATGTAAAAGAGTGTTCGTGTAGTTTTATAAAATGTTTATTTTCATTAAGAAAATGTAAAACATGTATTTGGAAAAACATTACCATGTTTTCAAAAAAGTTTTGAAAACAGTTAATTAAAAATGTCTATAATGTATTTAAAAATATCAAAAGTTTATCAAATATTTAATGTGTGCGTTAAAAATGTAAATTGGGTACTGAGAAAAATTAGACATGTATAAAAATGAATATCTTTACTACTACTCCCTCCGTTCCTAAATATTTGTCTTTGTAGAGATTTTAACAAGTGACTACATACGAAGCAAAAAATGTGAATCTATACTCTAAAATATGTCTATATACATCCGCATGTTGTAGTTCATTTAAAATGTTATAGAAAAACAAATATTTGGGAACGGAGGGAGTATTAAACAAGAAAACATATTCAACGCTGAGTGTACCCAGCCTAAGCTACACGTAACAACACGGACAAGTTACAGCCTCACGATCAAATCACTTAACTTAATCTAATCGTCAAGATTACCGTAACAATCAGACAAGAGTACGCTTAGCAATTTACCCTCGCGGACGAAAACTCTGCCCACGCCCGCACAAGTCGTGCACCAAAAAAACAACATCCCCACACGGACGAAAGAAGACCCGACCCTCAGCTGCCGCTCGCCTTGCCTCTGGTTTCGCCGTCGCCGCCGCTCCTCGCCTCTCTTTACTGGACCGCCGCCGCTCCTCCTCTCCACCGGCACCTCCGCCCCACGCCCGCTGTCGGGTCTTCTTTCACACGGGTCTCCGCCCGCCGCACCTTCGCTCGGCCGCCGGCCACCTCTAGCCGTCGAGCTCTCCTGACGCGCGGGTCTCCGCCGGCCGCCTCTTCGCTCGGCAGCCGACCAATGCACGTCCAGGCTGAAGGCGGCCGCCTCCTCCACGCGAAGCCTTCAGATTTCTGGCTGCCGAGGCCGACGCCCGTTTGCTCTCCTCGAATCCGCTGGTTGAGACGCTGCCATCTTTTCCCGTGAGCAATCTTCGTTCCCCTTGCCCTACAAAATATTAGTATTATTGCACCCCAATCTTCATTAATCTTTTTTGATAGTAATGGCATTTCCATTGATTGGGTTAATTGGATTTTGGGTATACCAATTCCTGCACCATGTGATTCTTTATGACGTTGCGCTTGCACATACTTTTTTTCCCTGTGTCAATGTGAGCTGATTGGGCTCTCCATTGGCGGCGGGAAACGCTTGTGCAGCGAGAGAGCAATCACCCAGCGACGCCCGCCACTTCCCTCACCTCTTCCTTTAGATCATAGTTCATTTCCTTGTCTCGCCGTTGCTTGTTGCAGTTTTTGTCCGCTTTGACACCATCAATGGGGGACGAGATCCCGATCTGTTCATACCCAACAAATTACATGTCATGTACTCCCTCCGTCCGGAAATACTTGTCGGAGAAATGGATGTACCTAGATGTATTTTAGTTCTAGATACATCCATTTTAACGACAAGTAATTCCGAACGGAGGGAGTAGTATGAAAGCGTATCATTGTCAAGGCAAGGTGCCTATGAAGAATGACTGCACAATTATCAATTTCATGGGTTGAGATTAATTACAAATCATGTACTCCCTCCGTTCGGAATTACTTGTCTCGGAAATGGATGTATTTAGAACTAAAATACATCTAGGTACATCCATTTCTGCGACAAGTAATTCCGAACGGAGGGAGTAGTAGTTTGCAACGGTTGGTAGAAATCCGGTTCTACATAGCACTCGGATTCATTTTATATTCCCCATTCTATTACTCCCTCCGTTCGGAATTACTTGTCGCAGAAATGGATGTATCTAGACGTATTTTAGTTCTAGATACATCCATTTTCGAGACAAGTAATTCCGAACGGAGGGAGTAGATATATGTCGTTCCATGATCTTGTGCCTCCTGATTCTCAGATCTACATTGGCTTGACACAGCATAGGGATTCAGGAGAAGGTCAAAAGAGATTGGTACCGGGCTTTGCACCACTGCCCACTTTGCCTGATTGCTAAATTTCTTTTATGCCTCTGTCGACATTACAGCAGTCAACAAAGCAGGGAACCCAATCCAGCTTCAAGCATCCAGGTGCTTTTGTTTCAGGATCATGCTATAATTAATAAATTGTTTGTGTGCTAAGGTGTCATGTAGCTAGGAAATATTTATCCAGGAATGACAAACAACAGAAGAAAAAAGACGAGGAGATGAGTTGGTTGAATCCCAGATCATAGACAAATTTTTAAGATAAATAGTAATACAAGTTCCAGTAGACAAATATAGGATTGAATCCCAGAAGTTTGCATCCACGAATGTTTGGATAAATTGCTTTAGATGCACTGTTTTGCTATTGCAATAGAAATAAAATGGTTCTGTAATTATATGCACACCAAGGCCACACTTTATTTATTTGCATAGGGCTGGCCCTGGCCGCTTTCTTCTTTGGGTCTGATTGACCTTCTCAGGATCTGATAATATGATCGGAGAACAATCGTGTTGGTTGATGAATGCCAATTTGAAAGTGTCTTAGCACCGCCATTGTATTTATTAATGTCCATGAAAGCTGCTGCTTTCTGTCCATTTTTGATTCACAGCTGCATATGATGTCCTCACATAGTAATGGGTTACGGAGACCAATTCAGGACCCAGTAAACAACAACAATTCAGGGAAATATCACCAACTCTTGCCTACATCATGCTTGATAATTCTGAAGATGCTATCTGAGTCGTTAGTTTTACCATGTCCAGTTGAGAACCAACCATGCTTTTACAGAGGAAGAATTGAGCAATTATTGCAGAGGCGTTGATGCTATCTGGGTGCACCAAGAAGGCTGACAATTAAAAACATATCCATGAATTATGCTGATTTTGGGTGCACCGAGAAGGCTGACAATTAAAAACATGTCCATGAATTATGCTGATTTGTGCACTGCAATTTGCAACAATAGACGTTGAGATACCTAGCCAGTTGGGCACTGTCTATTTGTCTGAACCTGAGAAAAGCTTGCTCTACATACATGCCTAAACCTGAAAAAAATCTTGCTATATAGTACATTGGTGTAGAAATGAAAAAATTGATATGTCACGTTAGTTTTTACTCCCTCCGTTCGGAATTACTTGTCTCGGAAATGGATGTATTTAGAACTAAAATACATCTAGATACATCCATTTCTGCGACAAGTAATTCCGAATGGATGGAGTACTAATGTTGATTGGTCAGGCCCACTCCCCAAACAGGTCGAGATAACCTCAACGGATCAGTCGCATACCGACCATACATTGGGCACTGATTGACGGACTGCCTATCATGCCAAAAGTGTGTGCGATCCTTATGGTAGGAATAGGAATCCCTTGTTGTAGTCATCGAGATTAAGTTAACTAGCCACCGCGGCGGCGTGGCTACCATGAATGGCACTGCAAGGATGCACGCTCAGCAAGGTCTACTGCCATATAGGCCTGCATTGGATGCAGGGTGTGTTAGTCTGTGCAGCAACATAACCACAACTATAAAATACAATCTGAATGACATGTCAACATTTTGGATCCATTTACTTTATATATTCGGCAAGAATTACTTCAATTTTATACCATGCCTTCTCGCTTGGTTAACATCTGAGACGTGCATTGCACGGGCACTCTTACTAGTAGAAAAGAAAACGTAAAAGAAAAAATCTAAGAAAAAACAAATTAGTACGCGCGCGTGAGCGACTGCGCTACTAGGCCGGCCTAATTCAGCAAATCCCGGCGAAGTGCTCTGAATGTTTAAAATTGACCGGGATTAGAGAGTTCGGTGTGCTGATTTCAGGGATTGAGAGTTCGGGGTTTGATTTAGCTTTCGCCTATAAATTCTAGGTTTGTTTTGGATTTTTTTCCTTCGGTTTTACACAATCGCATTAATATGAGCATATAAATCACAGGCAGAATTTAATAAATATTTATATACACAATCACATTTAAATGGACTGGTAAATCATGAGTAAGATACTAAAATATTATTTTTATATAGGATTGTGATAACTGTCAACCATGTAGCAGATTGCACAAAGTACCGCATGACCCCCTCCCTTCGATCCCACCACCTCCCGAACGAACCCCCTCCTTCGATCCGATTTTCTCTCATTGAATTATTTTCCCCTCACACGAGGTTGCAGGCTCTCTTTGGTTTTCTGGGTCGCTGCACCCGCACTGTCAGCAGTTTAAAAATAGGTTTGACAACGGGATTGAACCACACCCTCCCGTACTAAATGTACATCAACAACCAGCTGATCTAGCTCCCTTTGTTTATTCCACAAAAGTTACATACAAGTTGTATCTTCTTGAAACGAGATTGAACAAAAAAAGACTACGATCAATAACTGAAAATGCAAACCAGCGGCCTCACTTGTCTGGGTTTTAGTACGCCCTAGTTCCATCATTTTTTCTGCATGTTTCAAGCCGGTTCACATGGTTCACAAACCTGATCATCCCCTTTCGCTCCTTTTCAGATGCAAATTACCACAATATTTCCACCCATGTTATCAGCTATGTGGGTCGTATATTACCATGTTATTTACATAAAAGTTAATGAGGAGTACTTTTTCAATAACTTTCACCCTTGGTCAAATTTAACGCGGTGTCTTATGTAAGTTATCAGGTATGTGGTTCATATTATTACCGTGTTATTTTCACATAAGTAACTAGGGTATGTATTTTAATAATTTCCCCCTTTGGTCAAATTTACCATGATGTTTGTAAGTAACTTATCAGGTATGTGGTTCATTTATTACTGTGATATTTTAACATAACTTACCGGGGGTATATTTTTCAATAACTTTTTTTCCTCCTTGGTCGAAGTTACCATGGTGTTTATATGTACTTATCAGGTATGTGTTTCATACATTATCGTGTTATTTTCACATAAGTTATTAGGGGTATGTTTTTCAAGAACTTTTTCCCCTCCTTGGTCAAATTTACCGTGGTATTTGTACCTAAGTTATCAGGTATGTGGTTCATATATTACCATGTTATTATCACAAAAGCTACCGGGGGTATATTTTCAACAACTTTTTTACCACTGTTCAAAGTTACCGTGGTGTTTGTATGTATGTCATCGGGTATCGGTTCATAAATTACCGTGCTATTTTCACATAAGTTACTGGGACTATGTTTTTCAACAACTTGTTCCCTCCTTGGACAGAATTACCTCGGTGTTTGTACCTAAGTTATCAAGTATGTTTGCTCTTACCATGCTATTTTTATATAAGTTATCCATGGTATGTTTTTCAACAAATTTTTTCACACTGTTCAAAGTTACCGCAATGTTTGTATGTAACTTATCGGGTATGCGGTTCATATTGTTGGGAACGTAGCATGCAATTTCAAAAAAATTCCTACACTCACGCAAGATCTATCTAGGAGATGCATAGCAATGAGAGGGGGAGAGTGTGTCCACCACTAGTGCAGAATGCTGCTAACGCGACACTACGATCAGAGACCCTTCGAGAAACCGTGTGCGATGCAATAATCAAAAACGGTGGTGTAAGAGAACCGTCAAAAATATGCAAAATGTTGATGGATGCATCAAACATTGTTCATATTTTAGTTGCGTGTGCGATGCAGGGCATATGGTTTAGTTCAATTAACTGTTTGCGATGAGGAGTAACAAAAGAAACAGGCAGCCAGATGAAGGCGTGTGCGATATACAACATACGGTTCACTAGGATGAACTGTTTGCGATTAGGCAACACAAAAGAAACGGTCAGCCAGATCAAGGTGTGTGCAATATACAAAATGCGGTTCACTCAGATGAACTGTTTTTTCTGAGATAAGAGAACATAAACGGTTCATTATAACAAGATGTGTGTGATACACGGCAAACAGGTCTGTAATTAGAAATGTGTGCGAAGAACGATAATAACACAAACAGTTGCTGCTAATATGACGTGTGTGCTGTGCGATGGGATTGCATACAGAACAATACCATATATATTACATGCATGATTAACCAAATTAAACATCCAATTACATAGGTGGCTAGTACAACCATGGCATTTGCACACACCAAAGTAAAGTATTACATGATGAAGATATGTACCTAGGATAGGGTCATGGACCTGTCCAAACTACCCCACCCAAGGACATCTCTAGAAGAAACTACCTATCAATCGACTTAGAAGTGTTCCACTCGACGGACTCGAGGACACTCGACCATGAAGCCAACCACTCGACCATGAAGCCAACCACTCGACCGCCAGGAGATCTAAAGTCACTCTGCGTGTAACGGTCTGTCATTAAGTGGCCTTTATGGTCTTCATAGCACTTTATGTGGGCGTTACCAGTAACTCCCGGTCTTAATGTACTTTAAACCCTGCATAACTGAGGGCTGGAGGGGTCTGGCGAACTCTATATAAGCCGCCCCCTCCTAAGTGTAAAGGGTTCGCACCCCTGTAACTCATACGCATATAATCCAGTCAACCGCCTCCGGGCTCCGAGACGTAGGGCTGTTACTTCCTCCGAGAAGGGCCTGAACTCGTAAAACTCTTGCGTATACAACTACTCCATAGCTAGGATCTTGCCTCTCCATCAGTACCCCCCTACACTACTGTCGGACTTAGAACCACGACAGTTGGCGCCCACCGTGGGGCGGGTGTCTTAGTGACTTATTGGAGAAGTTGCAATTTTTCCGATCTCCTTTATCATGGTTTCAGCTGGAGTTTTGGTCGAGGGCCGCAAGATCCGTCTCGGCGCGCTCACGTTCATTGCCGACGACTCTGCTTGGCTTCAAGAGGCTCCGCTCGACATCAATGCGCTCCCAGTCCGCGGAACGATGCACTTTCGCGCATGCGTCCGCGACGTCCTCCTTCGGCAACCGTCGACCCAATATCGGTCAGTCGTTGTGTCATCCTCCCTCCCTGCTTCCCGCCGGTGCAAGCGCTCCGGTCGGTCGAGGCTTCAACGGTGGGTGAGGCACGCGGTGGCCCGCCAATCGGCCACCCCCCAAGTCGCGGCAATCGAGCCCGACGAATCTCTCTACGGCCTGTTCGACTGGCTCCGCAGAGACTGCATCTGAGTGCGACAACAGTGATCCAGCGGCGGAGGTTCCGATGGTCGATGGACCACACGATCCTCCCGGTTTCCCGGCGCCGACGGAGGCGACGGCAGAGGCGACCCGTCGCGTTCCCATGAGGAGTATCACCCCGAGCCCCTCACTTCGCTGCAAAGGGAAGAACTTCGCCGCCGGAACATGGATGCACTTCACACTCCTATCGTTGGAGAAATCCCTGAGGCTCGTGCCTTAGAGGACGCGCGCTTGGCCAACTTGGCTGAGCGCACTCGACTGGAGAACCTTCAGCGAGCACTCGACGAGCGTGCGCGGCAACGGTTCTGGACTCCAGTCGACGTCAGCTCTTTCCACCACCGACTCAGGTATATTGAACTCTGATTCAGAATTTAGCAGCTGTAGCCCGTATAGAAGAGTCAATCCAGCCTTCCCAGTCGGAGGCTGGCAGAGGCTTGATGCAGATCAAAGATTTGCTCCGGGCAGCAGGAGATCAAAATTCAGCTGTATCATAGTCGCGGAATAGGATTCACAGTAGATCCGTAGCTGCGAATACAGTCCAGTCAGCTCATAGCCCCACATCGCCCCCGAGGCGTAAGGGGCGTGGAGACCGGCACGATCAGTACAAGAACCGTGAGAAGTATGATCACCGATTCAATCGCGATGATCAACGTCGAGTGCCCACCCCTCCCCCAAGGGGTGGATCGTACGCACCTCGACAATAGGATGCTAGACGCCAGCACAGTGGTGGGCGAAGGATTCCAGTCGACCCCAGGGAACCAGGCTTTGATGCGAGATCCATCATCGTTCAAGGTCTGGTCGACCGGAACAGAGCTCACCAAGAGGGTCACGACAGAGATGTACCCACCAGCAGTCGAGTGCATGTCTCAGGACCAGAGTGTTTCAGCAGAGCCATTAGGGCCGTGGTGATTCCCCCCAACTTCAGGTTGGCGACTGGAGTCAGTAAGTTCAATAGTGAGTCTAAGCCTGATACTTGGCTTGAAGACTACCGAGTGGCTGTCCAGATCGGCGGCGGAAATGATGAGGTGGCCATGAAGCATCTGCCTCTTATGTTGGAGGGATCGGCCAGAGCATGGTTGAATCAGTTGACACCCAGCAGCATTTACACGTGGGGAGATCTTTCCCGAGTGTTTATCAGAACGTTTGAAGGAACATGCAAGCGACCAGCAGGACTGACAGAGCTGCAAACTTGTGTGCAGAAGTCGAATGAGACTTTGAGAGATTGCATCTAGAGATGGATCACATTACATCACAAGGTAGAGAATGTATCTGATCACCAGGCAGTCTGTGCCTTCAAGGAAGGCGTTAAGTACAGAGAGCTAAGCCTGAAATTTGGCCGAACCGGAGACATGTCTCTGAGTCGAATGATGGAGATAGCCACCAAATATGCCAATGGTGAGGAAGAGGATCGACTCTGGAGTGGCAAGCACAAGTCAGTCGCCCAGGAAACCGGAGGAGGGAACTCCAGTCGAAAGCAAAAGCGGAAAGCTGAGCCAGCTGCTCCTGGAGAAGCCTTGGCCGTGACTCAAGGAAAGTTTAAAGGGAAGCCCAAAGGGCCTTGGAACCCTAAGAAGGTGAAAGACAAGGAGGGGAATGACGTGATGGATTTGCCATGCCACATCCACACAAGAAATATGAAGAGGGTAACTTCATTTACCCGAAACATACCACTCGACGATGTCGGCTCCTGATACAGCAATTCCAAGGGAAACAACCCAAAGATAAGGAAAAGGAGTCGGACAAAGTTGAGGACAAGGGGGATAGTGACGAGGAATATCCTTAGGTCAATTCCACTCTGGTGATTTTTGCTGACGTTGAGAGCAAAAGTCGACTGGAAGTTATAAACCGAGAGGTGAATATGGTTGCTCCGGTGACACCCAATTATCTGAAGTGGTCTCAGACGGCCATCACATTCGACCAGTCTAATCACCCGACGCACATAGCCACCCCTGGGAGGCAAGCTCTGGTGGTTGACCCAATCGTCAAAGGCACTCGACTGACTAAAGTATTGATGGATGGTGGCAGTAGTTTGAATATACTATACGCAGAGACACTGAAAGGGATGCGCATTCCGATGTCCAGACTCAGTACAAGCAACATGAGTTTCTATGGCGTCATTCCTGGCAAGAAGGCTGCATCACTCGGCCAGATTGCTCTTGATGTGGTTTTTGGTGATTCCAAAAATTTCCGCAAAGAAAAGTTGACGTTTGAGGTTGTAGATTTCCAGAGTGCCTATCACGCTATTTTGGGCAGGTCAGCTTATGCACGTTTTATGACTCGACCATGCTACGTGTACCTCAAATTGAAGATGCCTGGCCCTAAAGGTGTGATCACTGTTACTGGTAATCGCAAGAAGGCGAAAGAGTGCTTTCAGAAAGGCTCAAAGATCGCCGATGCTCAGATGGTAGCAGAAGAGTGGCAGGAACACCAGAAAAATGCAGACCCGAGTGATTTGTTGCGAGCTAAGAAGCCTGCTACAGAATCAACGTTTCAGTCGTCCGGTGAGACAAAGCGAGTTCACATCCACCCGACCGACCCCAACGCTGCTCCGACTAATATCTCCACAACACTCGACCCCAAATAGGAAGAAGCGCTCATCCAGTTCCTCCGTGAGAACTGGGACATCTTTGCATGGAAACCTTCTGACATGCCAGGTGTACCCAGGGGGCTGGCTGAGCACCGTCTACGAGTCGACTCAAAGGCGAAACCTGTCAAGGAACATCTGCGACGGTCCGCCGTCCAGAAAAGGAAGGCCATTGGCGAAGAGGTGGCTTGGCTCTTAGCAGCAGAGTTTATCTGAGAAATTTACCACTCCGAGTGGCTCGCCAATGTTGTCATGGTCCCCAAGAAGGACAAGTCACTTCGCATGTGCATTGACTTTAAACATATCAATCGGGCCTGCCCGAAAGATCATTTTCCTCTCCCCCGCATCGACCAAATAGTCGACTCGACCGCGGGATGTGAGCGACTGTCTTTCTTAGACGCCTATTCTGGGTACCACCAGATCCGTCTGTATGGACCCGATGAGATCAAAACAGCTTTCATCACCCCATTCGGGTGCTTCTGTTATGTCACCATGCCATTCAGCCTCAAGAATGCCGGAGCCACGTTCATGAGGATGATTCAGAAGTGTTTGCTCACTCAAATCAGTCGGAATGTGGAAGCATACATGGATGATATTGTGGTCAAGTCACGGAAAGGTTCCGACCTGCTGACTGACCTCGCTGAAACATTTGCCAACCTTAGGAGGTATGATATCAAGCTTAATCCATCAAAGTGCACATTCGGAGTTCCTGGCGGAAAATTACTCGGTTTTCTCGTTTCCGAACGAGGAATCAATGCAAATCCAGAGAAAGTGGGCACTATACTCCGAATGAAACGACCCGTATGTGTGCATGATGTTCAGAAGCTTACTGGTTGCTTGGCCGCTTTAAGTCGATTCATCTCTCGTCTCGGTGAAAAGGTATTGCCTCTTTACCGACTGATGAAGAAGTCACACAAGTTCAAGTGGACTCCTGAAGCTGATGCAGCGTTTGCAGAGCTAAAAGCCCTGCTTTCCACCCAGCCGGTGCTTGCTGCCCCGATCAACAAAGAGCCTTTGCTGCTTTACATTGCAGCCACAGGACAAGTCGTCAGTACAGTACTTACGGTCGAGCGGGAAGAAGAAGGAAAAGCCTTTAAAGTTCAGCGCCCAGTATATTATATTTCTGAAGTTCTGACCCCATCAAAGCAAAGATACCCTCATTATCGGAAGCTTGTATATGGGATTTATATGACCCCAAAGAAAGTTGCTCACTACTTCTCTGACCATACCATCACAGTCGTCAGCGACGCCCCATTATCAGAGATTCTGCACAACAGAGATGCAACTGGTCGAGTGGCAAAATGGGCGATTGAACTCCTTCCCCTGGATATCCGATTTGAGGCAAAGAAAGCTATCAAGTCCCAAGCAATAATAGACTTCCTCGCCGAGTGGACTGAACAGCAACTGCCGACTCAAGTTCACTCGGAGCACTGGACCATGTTCTTTGATGGCTCTAAGATGCTGAATGGTTCTGGTGCTGGGGTAGTGTTGGTTTCCCCCCGAGGAGATAAGCTCAGATATGTACTCCAGATTCACTTTGATTCCTCCAACAACGAAGCAGAATACGAAGCACTTTTGTATGGGTTGCGTATGGCCATTTCACTTGGCGTCCGTCGCCTCATGGTCTACGATGACTCAGATTTGGTGGTTAACCAAGTGATGAAGGAGTGGGACGTCAGAAGCCCAGCTATGACTGGCTACTGCAATGCAGTAAGAAAGCTGGAGAAGAAATTCGAGGGGTTAGAGCTTCATCATATACCCCGACTAAAAAATCAAGCAGCCGATGATTTGGCAAAGATAGGTTCCAAGAGAGAAGCCATTCCCAGTGGTGTGTTTTTGGAACATATCCACGTGCCGTCGGTTCAAGAGGATCCTTTCACCGAAGAAGCCCCGCAGCCAAAAAGTGCCACGGATCTGACTGAAGTCGAGGTCCCAGCCGTGGTCGACCTGATCATGGAAGTTTTGGTTATCACTCCCGACTGGACAGTGCCTTACATCGCATATATCCTTAGGAAAGAGCTCCCAGAGAATGAAGAAGAGGCTCGACAGATCGTCCGTCGATCCAAGGCCTTTACTGTCATGAAGGGACAGTTGTACAGAGAAAGCGCGACTGGAGCCAGTCAGAAATGCATAACGCCGGAAGAGGGTCGAATAATTCTCAACGACATCCACTCGGGGACCTGTGGCCATCATGCGTCCTCTCGTACCATTGTGGCTAAAGCATACCGAGCGGGTTTTTACTGGCCCAGAGCAAATGAAATGGCAAAAGAGATAGTCGACAAGTGCAAAGGATGTCAGTTCTACTCCAATATGTTACACAAGCCCGCCTCAGCCCTGAAGACCATTCCGATCATCTGACCCTTCGCAGTTTGGGGATTAGATATGGTTGGACCACTGAGAACTGGCAGGAGCAGCTTCACCCATGTATTGGTGGCAGTCGACAAGTTCACCAAGTGGATCGAAGCGAACCCTATCAAGAATCTTGATGCCGGCACTGCTATCAGTTTTATCAGAGAGTTGATATTCAGATATGGAGTTCCGCATAGCATCATCACTGATAATGGGTCAAACTTCGATTCCGACCAATTCAAAGCCTTTTGTGCTTCTCAAGGCACACGAGTCGACTACGCTTCAGTCGCTCACCCCCAGTCGAATGGACAAGCAGAAAGAGCCAACGACCTAATTCTCAAAGGACTGAAACCCCGGTTGATGCGTGACCTCAAACACGCAGCAGGCGCATGGGTCGACGAAATTCCATCAGTTCTTTGGGGATTGAGGACTACTCCAAATCGGTCGACTAGGAGAAACTCCATTCTTTCTGGTTCACATGGTTCACAAACCTGATCATCCCCTTTCGCTCCTTTTCAGATGCAAATTACCACAATATTTCCACCCATGTTATCAGCTATGTGGGTCATATATTACCATGTTATTTACATAGAAGTTAATGAGGGGTACGTTTTCAACAATTTTCACCCTTGGTCAAATTTAACGCGGTGTCTTATGTAAGTTATCAGGTATGTGGTTCATATATTATCGTGTTATTTTCACATAAGTAACTGGGGTATGTATTTTTAATAATTCCCCCTTTGGTCAAATTTACCATGATGTTTGTAAGTAACTTATCGGGTATGTGGTTCATTTATTACTGTGATATTTTAACATAACTTACCGAGGGTATATTTTTCAATAACTTTTTTTCCTCCTTGGTCGAAGTTACCATGGTGTTTATATGTACTTATCAGGTATGTGTTTCATACATTATCGTGTTATTTTCACATAAGTTATTAGGGGTATGTTTTTTAAGAACTTTTTCCCCTCCTTGGTCAAATTTACCGTGGTATTTGTACCTAAGTTATCAGGTATGTGGTTCATATATTACCATGTTATTATCACAAAAGCTACCGGGGGTATATTTTCAACAACTTTTTTACCACTGTTCAAAGTTATCGTGGTGTTTGTATGTATGTCATCGGGTATCGGTTCATAAATTACCGTGCTATTTTCACATAAGTTACTGGGACTATGTTTTTCAACAACTTGTTCCCTCCTTGGACAGAATTACCTCGATGTTTGTACCTAAGTTATCAAGTATGTGAAGGAAATATGCCCTAGAGGCAATAATAAAGTTATTATTCATTTCCTTATTCCATGATAAATGTTTATTATTCATGCTAGAATTGTATTAACCGGAAACATAATACATGTGTGAATACATAGACAAACATAGTGTCACTAGTATGCCTCTACTTGACTAGCTCGTGAATCAAAGATGGTTAAGTTTCCTAGCCATGGACAAAAGGGTTGTCATTTGATTAACGGGATCACATCATTAGGAGAATGATGTGATTGACATGACCCATTCCGTTAGCCTAGCACTTGATCGTTTAGTATGTTGCTATTGCTTTCTTCATAACTTATACATGTTCCTATGACTATGAGATTATGCAACTCCAGTTTACCGGAGGAACACTTTGTGTGCTACCAAACGTCACAACGTAACTGGGTGATCATAAAGGAGCTCTACAGGTGTCTCCGAAGGTACATGTTGGGTTGGCGTATTTTGAGATTAGGTTTTGTCACTCCGATTGTCGGAGAGGTATCTCTAGGCCCTCTCGGTAATGCATATCACTATAAGCCTTGCAAGCAATGTGACCAATGAGTTGGTTACGGGATGATGCATTACGTAACGAGTAAAGAGACTTGGCGGTAACGAGATTGAACTAAGTATTGGATACCGACGATCAAATCTCGGGCAAGTAACATACCGATGACAAAGGGAACAACGTATGTTGTTATGCGGTTTGACCGATAAAGATCTTCGTAGAATATGTAGGAACCAATATGGGCATCCAGGTTCCGCTATTGGTTATTGACCGAGAATAGTTCTAGGTCATGTCTACATAGTTCTCGAACCCGTAGGGTCCGCACGCTTAAGGTTTCGATGACAGTTATATTATGAGTTTATGAGTTTTGATGTACCGAAGGAGTTTGGAGTCCCGGATGAGACCGGGGACATGACGAAGAGTCTCGAAATGTTCGAGACGTAAAGATCGATATATTGGACGACTATATTCGGAGTTCGGAAAGGTTCCGAGTGATTCGGGTATTTTTGGGAGTACCGGAGAGTTACGGGAATTCGCCGGGGAGTATATGGGCCTTATTGGGCCATACGGGAATAGAGGAGAGAGGCCGAAAGGAAGGAGGCGCGCAGCCCCCCTCTGGTCCGAATTGGACAAGGGGTGCGGCCCCCTTTTCCTTTCCCCTCTCCCCCTCTTTCCTTCTCTCCTACTCCAACAAGGAAGGGGGGGAGTCCTACTCCCGGTGGGAGGAGGACTCCTCCTGGCGCGCCCCTCCTGGCCGGCCGCACCTCCCCCCTCCCTCCTTTATATACGGGGGCAGGGGGGCACCTCTAGGCACGACAACACAAGTTGATCTACGGATCGTTCCTTAGCCGTGTGCGGTGCCCCCCTCCACCATATTCCACCTCGGTCATATCGTCGCGGAGTTTAGACGAAGCCCTGCGCCGGTAGAACATCATCATCGTCACTACGCCGTCGTGCTGATGAAACTCATCCCTGAAGCTTTTCTGGATCGGAGCCCGGGGATCGTCATCGAGCTGAAAGTGTGCTGAACTCGGAGGTGCCGTACGTTCGGTGCTTGGATCGGTCGGATCGTGAAGACGTACGACTACATTAACCGCGTTGTCATAACGCTTCCGCTTACGGTCTACGAGGGTACATGGACGAACACTCTCCCCTCTCGTTGCTATGCCATCACCATGATCTTGCGTGTGCGTAGGAAATTTTTGAAATTACTACGTTCCCTAACAGTGGCATCCGAGCCAGGTTTTATGCGTAGATGTCATATGCACGAGTAGAACACAAGTGAGTTGTGGGCGATATAAGTCATACTGCTTACCAGCATGTCATACTTTGGTTCGGCGGTATTGTGAGATGAAGCGGCCCGGACCGACATTACGCGTACGCTTACGCGAGACTGGTTTCACCGCTACGAGCACTCGTTGCTTAAAGGTGACCGGCGGGTGTCTGTCTCTCTCACTTTAGCTGAATCGAGTGTGGCTACGCCCGGTCCTTGCGAAGGTTAAAACAGCACCAACTTGACAAACTATCGTTGTGGTTTTTGATGCATAGGTAAGAACGGTTCTTGCTAAAGCCCGTAGCAGCCACGTAAATTTTGCAACAACAAAGTAGAGGACGTCTAACTTGTTTTTGCAGGGCATGTTGTGATGTGATATGGTCAAGACGTGATGCTATATTTTACTGTATGAGATGATCATGTTTTGTAACCGAAGTTATCGGCAACTGGCAGGAGCCATATGGTTGTCGCTTTATTGTATGAAATGCAAACGCCCTGTAATTGCTTTACTTTATCACTAAGCGGTAGCGATAGTCGTAGAAGCAATAGATGGCGCAACAACAACGATGCTACGATGGAGATCAAGGTGTCACGCCGGTGACGATGGTGATCACGATGGTGCTTCGAAGATGGAGATCACAAGCACAAGATGATGATGGCCATATCATATCACTTATATTGATTGCATGTGATGTTTATCCTTTATGCATCTTATCTTGCTTTGATTGACGGTAGCATTTTAAGATGATCTCTCACTAAAATTATCAAGAAGTGTTCTCCCTGAGTATGCACCGTTGCCAAAGTTCGTCGTGCCCAGACACCACGTGATGATCGGGTGTGATAAGCTCTACGTCCATCTACAACGGGTGCAAGACAGTTTTGCACACGCGGAATACTCAGGTTAAACTTGACGAGCCTAGCATATGCAGATATGGCCTCGGAACACGGAGACCGAAAGGTCGAGCGTGAATCATATAGTAGATATGATCAACATAGTGATGTTCACCATTGAAAACTACTCCATCTCACATGATGATCGGTTATGGTTTAGTTGATTTGGATCACGTGATCACTTAGATGACTAGAGAGATGTCTATCTAAGTGGGAGTTCTTAAGTAATATGATTAATTGAACTTAAATTTATCATGAACTTAGTCCTGGTAGTATTTTGCAAATTATGTTGTAGATCAATAGCTTGCGTTGTTGCTTTCATATGTTTATTTTTATATGTTCCTAGAGAAAATTGTGTTGAAAGATGTTAGTAGCAACGATGCGGATTGGATCCGTGATCTGAGGTTTATCCTCATTGCTGCACAGAAGAATTATGTCCTTAATGCACCACTAGGTGACAGACCTATTGCAGGAGCAGACGCAAACGTTATGAACGTTTGGCTAGCTCAATATGATGACTACTTGATAGTTTAGTGCACCATGCTTAACGACTTAGAATCGGGACTTCAAAGACGTTTTGAATGTCATGGACCATATGAGATGCTCCAAGAGTTGAAGTTAATATTTCCAGCAAATACCCGAGTTGAGAGATATGAAGTCTCCAACAAGTTCTATAGCTAAAAGATGGAGGAGAATCGCTCAACTAGTGAGCATGTGCTCAGATTGTCTGGGTACTTCAATCGCTTGAATCAAGTGGGAGTCAATCTTCCAGATAAGATAGTGATTGACAAAATTCTCTAGTCACCGTCACCAAGTTAGTAGAACTTTGTGATGAACTATAGTATGCAAGGGATGACGAAAACGATTCCCGAGCGCTTCGTGATGTTGAAATCAACGAAGTTAGAAATCAAGAAAGAGCATCAAGTGTTGATGGTTGACAAGATCACTAGTTTCAAGAAAAAGGGCAAAGGGAAAGAAAGGGGAACTTCAAGAAGAACGGCAAGCAAGTTGCTGCTCAAGTGAAGAAGCCCAAATCTGGTCCTAAGCCTGAGACTAAGTGCTTCTACTGCAAAGGGACTGGTCACTGGAAGCGGAACTACCCCAAGTGATTGGTG
Organism: Triticum dicoccoides; assembly: GCF_002162155.2. NCBI lineage: Eukaryota > Viridiplantae > Streptophyta > Magnoliopsida > Poales > Poaceae > Triticum > Triticum dicoccoides. The sequence goes on along the minus strand of NC_041389.1, from coordinate 574,118,844 downwards.
GATAAGAAGGATGGCAAAGTGAACATAAGTATATTTGATATTGATGTGTACTTTACTAGTGTTTATAGCAACCCCTCAGTATTTGATACTAGTTCAGTTGCTAAGATTAGTAACTCGAAATGGGATTGCAGAATAAACAGAGACTAGTTAAGGGTGAAGTGACGATGTATGTTGGAAGTGGTTCCAAGATTGATATGATCATCATCGCACACTCCCTATACTTTCGGGATTAGTGTTGAACCTAAATAAGTGTTATTTGGTGTTTGCGTTGAGCATGAATATGATTTGATCATGTTTATTGCAATACAGTTATTCATTTAAGTTAGAGAATAATTGTTGTTCTGTTTACATGAATAGAACCTTCTATGGTCATACACACCAACAAAAATAGTTTGTTGGATCTCGGTCGTAGTGATACACATATTCATAATATTGATGCCAAAAGATGCAAAGTTGATAATGATAGTGCAACTTATTTGTGGCACTGCCGTTTGGGTCATATCGGTGTAAAGCGCATGAAGAAACTCCATAAAGATGGATTTTCGGAATCACTTGGTTATGAATCATTTGATACTTGCGAACCGTGCCTTTTGGGCAAGATGACTAAAACTCTGTTCTTCGGAACAATGGAATGAGCTACTGACTTGTTGGAAATAATACATACCGATGTATGTGATCCAATGAGTGTTGATGCTCGTGGCAAGTATCGTTATTTTCTGACCTTCACAAGATGATTTGAGCAGATATGGGTATATCTACTTGATGAAACATAAGTCTGAAATAGTTGAAAGGTTCAAAGAATTTCAGAGTGAAGTGGAAAAATCATCGTAACAAGAAAATAAAGTTTCTGCGATCTGATCGCAGAGATGAATATTTGAGTTACGAGTTTGGTCTTCAATTAAAACAATGTGGAATAGTTTCACAGCTCACGCCACCTGGAACACCACAACGTTATGGTATGTCCGAACGTTGTAACCGCACTTTATTGGATATGGTGCGATCTATGATGTCTCTTATTGGTTTTACCACTATCGTTTTGGGGTTGTGCATTAGAGACAGCTGCATTCACGTTTAAAAAGGGCACCATCTAAATCCATTGAGACGACACCATATGAACTATGGTTTAGCAGTAAACCTAAGCTGTCGTTTCTTAATGTTTGGAGTTGCGATCCTTATATGAAAAAGGTTTTCAACCTGATAAGCTCGAACCCAAATCGGAGAAGTGCGTCTTCATAGAATACCCAAAGGAAACTGTTGGGTACACCTTCTATCACAGATCCGAAGGCAAAACATTCGTTGCTAAGAATGGATCCTTTCTAGAGAAGGAGTTTCTCTTGAAAGAAGTGAGTGGGAGGAAAGTAGAACTTGATGAGGTAATTGTACCTTCTCCCTTATTGGAAAGTAGAACATCACAGAAATCAGTTCCAGTGATTCCTACACCAATTAGTGAGGAAGTTAATGATGATGATCATGAAACTTCAGATCAAGTTGCTACCAAACCTCGTAGGTCTTCCAGAGTAAGATCCGCACCAGAGTGGTACGGTAATCATGTTCTGGAAGTCATGTTACTAGACCATGATGAACCTACGAACTATGAGGAAGCGATGATGAGCCCAGATTCCGCAAAATGGCTTGAGGCCATGAGATCTGAGATAAGATCCATGTATGAAAACAAAGTATGGACTTTGATTGACTTGCCCAATGATCGGCGAGACATTGAGATTAAATGGATCTTCAAGAGGAAGACGGACGCATATAGTGTTACTATCTACAAAGCTAGAATTGTCGCAAAAGGTTTTAGACAAGTTCAAGGTGTTGACTATGATGAGAGTTTTTCACTCGTATCTATGCTTAAGTCTGTCTGAATCATGTTAGCAATTGCCGCATTTTATGAAATCTGGCAAATGGATAAACAAAACTGCATTCCTTAATGGTTTTCTTAAAGAAGAGTTGTATATGATGCAACCAGAAGGTTTTGTCAATCCTAAAGGTGCTAACAAATTGTGCAAGCTCCAACGATCCATCTATGGACTGGTGCAAGCATCTCGGAGTTGGAATATATACTTTGATGAGTTGATCAAAGCATATGGTTTTATACAGACTTTTGAAGAAGCCTGTATTTACAAGAAAGTGAGTGGGAGCTCTGTAGCATTTCTAATATTATATGTGGATGACATATTGTTAATTGGAAATGATATGGAAATTCTGGATAGCATGAAAGGATACTTGAATAAGAGTTTTTCAAAGCAAGACCTCGGTGAAGCTGCTTACACATTGAGCATCAAGATCTATATAGATAGATCAAGACGCTTGATAAGATTTTTCAATGAGTACATACCTTGATAAATTTTGGAAATAGTTCAAAATGGAACAGTCAAAGAAAGGAGTTCTTGCCTGTGTTACAAGATGTGAAGTTGAGTAAGACTCAAGACCCGACCATTGCAGAAAATAGAAAGAGAATGAAAAGTCATTCCCTATGCCTCAGTCATAGGTTCTATAAAGTATGCTATGCTGTGAACCAGACCTATTGTATACCTTGCTCTGTGTTTGGCAAAGGAATACAATTTTGATCTAATAAGTAGATCACTGGACATGGGTTAAGAATATCCTTAGTGAGGACTAAGGAGATGTTTCTCGATTATGGAGATGATAAAAGAGCCCGTCGTAAAAAGTTACAACGATGCAAGCTTTTACACCAATCCAGATGACTCTAAGTCTCAATCTGGATACATATTAAAAGTGGGAGCAATTAGCTAGAGTAGCTTCGTGCAGAGCATTGTGAACATAGAATATTTGCGAAATACATATGGCTCTGAATATGACAGACCCGTTGACTAAGCTTCTCCAACGAGCAAAACATGATCATACCTTAGTACTCTTTTGGGTGTTAATCACATAGCAATGTGAACTAGATTATTGACTCTAGTAAACCCTTTGGGTGTTGATCACATGATGATATGATTTATGGGTATTAATCACATGCAGATGTGAATATTGGTGTTAAATCACATAGCGATGTGAACTAGATTATTGACTCTAGTGCAAGTGGGAGACTGAAGGAAATATGCCCTAGAGGCAATAATAAAGTTATTATTTATTTCCTTATTCCATGATAAATGTTTATTATTCATGCTAGAATTGTATTAACCGGAAACATAATACATGTGTGAATACATAGACAAACATAGTGTCACTAGTATGCCTCTACTTGACTAGCTCGTGAATCAAAGATGGTTAAGTTTCCTAGCCATGGACAAAAGAGTTGTCATTTGATTAACGGGATCACATCATTAGGAGAATGATGTGATTGACATGACCCATTCCATTAGCCTAGCACTTGATCGTTTAGTATGTTGCTATTGCTTTCTTCATAACTTATATATGTTCCTATGACTATGAGATTATGCAACTCCCGTTTACCGGAGGAACACTTTGTGTGCTACCAAACGTCACAACGTAACTGGGTGATCATAAAGGAGCTCTACAGGTGTCTCCGAAGGTACATGTTGGGTTGGCGTATTTTGAGATTAGGTTTTGTCACTCCGATTGTCGGAGAGGTATCTCTGGGCCCTCTCGGTAATGCATATCACTATAAGCCTTGCAAGCAATGTGACCAATGAGTTGGTTACGGGATGATGCATTACGTAACGAGTAAAGAGACTTGCCGGTAACGAGAGTGAACTAGGTATTGGATACCGACGATCAAATTTCGGGCAAGTAACATACCGATGACAAAGGGAACAACGTATGTTGTTATGCGGTTTGACCGATAAAGATCTTCGTAGAATATGTAGGAACCAATATGGGCATCCAGGTTCCGCTATTGGTTATTGACCGAGAATAGTTCTAGGTCATGTCTACATAGTTCTCGAACCCGTAGGGTCCGCACGCTTAAGGTTTCGATGACAGTTATATTATGAGTTTATGAGTTTTGATGTACCGAAGGAGTTCGGAGTCCCGGATGAGACCGGGGACATGACAAGGAGTCTCGAAATGTTCGAGACGTAAAGATCGATATATTGGACGACTATATTCGGAGTTCGGAAAGGTTCCGAGTGATTCGGGTATTTTTCGGAGTACCGGAGAGTTACGGGAATTCGCCGGGGAGTATATGGGCCTTATTGGGCCATACGGGAATAGAGGAGAGAGGCCGAAAGGAAGGAGGCATGCAGCCCCCCTCTGGTCCGAATTGGACAAGGGGTGCGGCCCCCTTTTCCTTTCCCCTCTCCCCCTCTTTCCTTCTCTCCTACTCCAACAAGGAAGGGGGGAGTCCTACTCCCGGTGGGAGGAGGACTCCTCCTGGCGCACCCCTCCTGGCCGGCCGCACCTCCCCCCTCCCTTCTTTATATACGGGGGCAGGGGGGCACCTCTAGGCACGACAACACAAGTTGATCTACGGATCGTTCCTTAGCCGTGTGCGGTGCCCCCCTCCATCATATTCCACCTCGGTCATATCGTCGCGGAGTTTAGGCGAAGCCCTGCGCCGGTAGAACATCATCATCGTCACCACGCCGTCGTGCTGACGGAACTCATCCCCGAAGCTTTGCTGGATCGGAGCCCGGGGATCGTCATCGAGCTGAACGTGTGCTGAACTCGGAGGTGCCGTACGTTCGGTGCTTGGATCGGTCGGATCGTGAAGACCTACGACTACATCAACCGCGTTGTCATAACGCTTCCGCTTACGGTCTACGAGGGTATGTGGACGAACACTCTCCCCTCTCGTTGCTATGCCATCACCATGATCTTGCGTGTGCGTAGGAAAATTTTGAAATTACTACGTTCCCCAACAGTATGTTGCTCTTACCATGCTATTTTTATATAAGTTATCCGTGGTATGTTTTTCAACATTTTTTTCACACTGTTCAAAGTTACCGCAATGTTTGTATGTAACTTATCGGGTATGGGTTCATATTGTTGGGAATGTAGCATGCAATTTCAAAAAAATTCCTACGCTCACGCAAGATCTATCTAGGAGATGCATAGCAATGAGAGGGGGAGAGTGTGTCCACCACTAGTGCAGAATGCTGCTAACGCGACACTACGATCAGAGACCCTTCGAGAAACCATGTGCGATGCAATAATCAAAAACGGTGGTGTAAGAGAACCGTCAAAAATATGCAAAATGTTGATGGATGCATCAAACATTGTTCATATTTTAGTTGCGTGTGCGATGCAGGGCATATGGTTTAGTTCAATTAACTGTTTGCGATGAGGAGTAACAAAAGAAATAGGCAGCCAGATGAAGGCGTGTGCGATATACAGCATAGGGTTCACTAGGATGAACTGCTTGCGATTAGGCAACACAAAAGAAATGGTCAGCCAGATCAAGGTGTGTGCAATATAGAAAATGCGGTTCACTTAGATGAACTGTTTTTTCTGAGATAAGAGAACATAAATGGTTCATTATAACAAGATGTGTGTGATACACGGCAAACAGGTCTGTAATCAGAAATGTGTGCGAAGAACGATAATAACACAAACAGTTGCTGCTAATATGACGTGTGTGCTGTGCGATGGGATTGCATACAGAACAATAACATATATATTACATGCATGATTAACCAAATTAAACATCCAATTACATAGGTGGCTAGTACAACCATGGCATTTGCACACACCAAAGTAAAGTACTACATGATGAAGATATGTACCTAGGATAGGGTCATGGACCTGTCCAAACTACCCCACCCAAGGACATCTCTAGAAGAAACCACCTACCAATCGACTTAGAAGTGTTCCACTCGACGGACTCGAGGACACTCGACCATGAAGCCAACCACTCGACCATGAAGCCAACCACTCGACCGTTATGAGATCTAAAGTCACTCTGCGTGTAACGGTCTATCATTAAGTGGCCTTTATGGTCTTCATAGCACTTTATGTGGGCGTTACCAGTAACTCCCGGTCTTAATGTACTTTAAACCCTGCATAACTGAGGGCTGGAGGGGTCTGGCAAACTCTATATAAGCCGCCCCCTCCTCAGTGTAAAGGGTCTGCACCCCTGTAACTAATATGCATATAATCCAGTCGACCGCCTCCGGGCTCCGAGACGTAGGGCTGTTACTTCCTCCGAGAAGGGCCTGAACTCATAAAACTCTTGCGTATACAACTACTCCATAGCTAGGATCTTGCCTCTCCATCAGTACCCCCCTACACTACTATCGGACTTAGAACCACGACAGTTGGTGCCCACCGTGGGGCGGGTGTCTTAGCGACTTATTGGAGAAGTTGCAATTTTTCCGATCTCCTTCATCATGGTTTCAGGCGGAGTTTTGGTCGAGGGCCGCGAGATCCATCTCGGCGCGCTCACGTTCATCGCCGCCGACTCTGCTTGGCTTCAGGAGGCTCCGCTTGACATCGACGCGCTCCCAGTCCATGGAACGATGCACTTTCGCCCGTAATGAACAATATATCACTTTATACCCATTAAGGGCCCATTATTCAGTTGGGTCGTTTCCAGCAAATGTTATCTTTCGGCCTTCTTAGAGCCCATTTATTCTTGGGCTCATTTCCAGCATTCGTTTACTTATGGCCCGTTACTGTCATTTTCTGCTTGTGGGCCAAATTCAGCCCGTGGTTACATCGGCCCGTTTGTGGTCCGTTAATATGTTGGGCCGTTTTCATAACGTCATCAAATACGGCCTATTAATGATGGCCCGTTATGGTCATACGGCCCGTATAAGGCCCATTGATGATACGGCCCGTAGAAGGCCCATTGTTTCTACGGCCCGTAGAAGGCCCATTATTTCTACGGCCCGTAGAAGGCCCGTTGTTTCTACGGCCCATAGAAGGCCTACTGTTTCTACGACCCATAGAAGGCCCACTGTTTCTACTGCCCGTAGGAGGCCCAATGTCACTACAGTTAATATTAGCCCATGGTTATTGTGGCCTAGTTTTAAAAAGAACTGCACTGACTACAAGCAAACAAATAAACAAGACAACAAGGAAATAAATAAGCAAGCAACTTATGCTAGGCTATCATGGCTGTTACACATATTACATCCACTGGGCATCAAAGTTCGCCACCAGTGCAAATATAGGGAACAAAGCAGCATATCTTATACACTGGTTGTCAAAGTTGGCGACCAGCGCAAATAAACGCTGCAGCAAAACAAATCCAGAACTGAAACCACTTCAGAAGATCTCAAGAAACAATATCCTGGGTACCCATAATGCTGGCAAGATGCTTAGCAACCTTATTAACTTTCTCTTGTTTGGCGCTTAAATCCTCCAACGCTTGCTGTTGCACCAGAAAATATGCATCGGAATTCTGCAGGGACTTCCTCAGTCCTTCAGCTTCCTGTCGCAGCACATCTGACCGATGTCTTTCAACTTGAAGTTGAGACTCAAGAAGACGAACTGATTCAGGCAGCGAGTTCGAAGAGCTTGTGCCTACAGTAGTGGCCAGTAACTCGAACACTACATCAGGACAGGACTTTTGGGTTCCCTCACTGTCGTCAAGATAGTTTTTATCAGCTTTCTTGGAGACCAATAGGGATGTCTCACTATCTTGAACCTTATCTACATTACTTCCTTTACCATTGGATAACGCGGTACTGTTCTCCAATATTTTGTCCGCATTCTAAGAGAGAAACAAGCAGACACATCACATGTTTACCATGTTGTATATGAAACTCATTTTGGTAAATGAGTTCAGTAGTAAAGTGGATAGGATAACAACATGAAACAAACATATATCTATGTACCATGGTCACTTTATGGACTATATCATTCTAGTTTTTGTTGCCAAATCAAGATAGAGACACAGTTCAAATAATATTTGTTCAAGACAAAGCAGAATAGACAGAATATAAGCGTGGGTAACTATAGAGCAATAACAACACTTGTAATGTGCATGACATGAGAACATAACTGTTTATTCAATTGAAACTGAAATCAACATGAGCAGGTTACAACAGCAAACCAGTTAAAGAAACAGGTTTAAAACATACCTGGTGCGCCATTGGAGTTTCAATTCCATCCTTCAAATTTGAAAATAGTTGGTATGAGTAAATACAGTAATGCAAGAGCAAAGGAGTATGAACCATAGCTACAGAACCTGACCTGAGAACAAATCTTCTTCTCCTTTAAGCGTTGAGTTGGGATTTGGAGTGGTGGTCCTCGTGCTTTGGGCACTGCAGTTCCCTTACTAACCGCTCGTGTTTGGGTGCTCTGTGGTGGAGACGGTGCTGTGTCAACTCGAACTGGGTTACTATCTGCTGGGGTTGGGGTTAGAAGGGGTGTAGCTGGTTCTCTGTCCAACTGGGTAGGGGTACAATCTGCGAGAGTCTGGGTTATGTGTGGTGGATCTGGTCCTTGGGCAAGTACAACCGTGGTTCTATCTGCATCAACTGGTAGCACTATCTTTTCTGAAGACCGTGTTGTTACTCCCTTAGATACTGCCATCACGCTCTCCAATTCAAATGGTCGATAAACAAGAAAAGTAATTGAAAGTATAGACATTGTATGATAGACAGGTGCAATGGATAGTGGGGAATAAAAGAGGGCATGAAATAATTCATATTTATGTTGTCTAACCAAACAGGATAGCATGACACAATTTCACATATATGATGGCTAACTAAACAGGATAGCATGACACAATTTCACATTATGATGGCTAACTAAAAAAGATGGAAAGACATAGTTCAAAATATGAGACTATGTAAACAGGATGACATGACATAACTATATAATGTGTTTATTAAATAGGTTGGCATGCCATAATTCACATACATTCATGGATAGAATGCCATAATTCTAAATATGATGACTGTAAACACTAAACATGATGAGATGATATAACTATATGATGTCTTTATTAAATGGGTTGCCATGCCATAATTCAGATAGATGATGTGTATGTACTATGTAAACATGATGGCATGATATAATTCAAATATATGATTTATATAGTAAGCAAGTAAGCAGATGACAATCTATATATGATGTAAAAACTAAGCAATGCAAGACAACATGCATGACATGGGTAATATAAGCCTGCCAAGTTTGAGCATAGACCTCAGGGGGAAATAGCACTGGTCATCAGTCTCCGAATCCTCCTCTGAGGAGCTCTCTGTAGCCAGCAAGATGTCTGCTTCAGCAGGTAGCATTGTCTGCTCTTAATACCTTGTTTTCACTCCAGATACTTCCATCATCGCTTCAAATGGCTGATGCATAGGAAGAGTAGTTGAATATACAAACATTATTGACAAATGGAACACGTAATACAAAAAAATGATAGCATGATATAATTCACATGCATGATGATTGGCTAAATAGCATGGCATTGCATAATTCACATGCATGATGATTGGCTAAATAGCATGGCATTGCATAATTCACATATATAATGCCTTTGCAACAAGATAGCATTGTATAATTCACATATATAATGTCTTGCAACAAGATGGCAATGCATAATTCACATATATGGTAATTAGACACTGAACAGGTGGCATTCACACAAAGCATGTCTAAACTAATCAAATGGCATAGCAATGCGAGACACCATACACATGATATGAGCAACATAACCCTGCCAAGTTAGAGCATACACCTCGGGGGGGGGGGGGAATAGGACTGGTTATCTGTCTCTGAATCCTCCTCTGAGGAGCTATCCGTAACCAGCGAGATATGCGCTTCGTCAGATAGCATAGTCTGCTCAGAAGATCTTGTTTCCACTCCAGAATTTGCCATCACAGTGTCAAATGGCTGATGCACACGAAGAGCAGTTGAATGTACTAACATTGTTGACAAATGTAATATGTAACAAAAAAAAAGGATGACCTGATATAATTTACATATAAGATGACTGGCTAAGCAGGATGGCATTGCAAAATTCACATATATGATGCCTGCCTAAACAAGGTGGCGTTGCATAATTCACATAAACGATGAATAAACTAAATAGATGGCATTCACACAAAGGATGTCTAAACTAAGCAGATGACATATTTGATGTATAAAGTAAGCAATGCAAGACACCATATTCATGATATAACCAACATCAGCATGCCAAGTTAGAGCGAAGACCTCAGGGGGTAAATAGGAGTAATCTTCTCCTTCTGAATCCCCCTCAGAACAGATATCTTCCTCTCGATTACAATCCGAAATGCGTGGAGGGGGGCTACCTTTGCGCCTACCATGGAGCGACGTCTGCATGAAATTATATTGCCACGCAAGGCTCGTCTCTTTTGCTCTACATGTTCAGTTCCATTGTTTACAATAACTGTCATGTATAGGAATAAAACATAGTGAGATTATGTAAGGAGTGCATGCAGAAATCCAGAGTGATGGTAGCAACCTGTGGATAGACCCAAAACCAATAATAGCAGGCAGATAATGGCTTCAGTTAATAAATACAGATAATGGCTTCTTTACTATTTGTTTCCCACCCAACATGAAACTCATAGTAGACACCGGAGATTACCCAGATAGTAGATAGATACTATTGATAGCGGCCCCGATATGTACCCCACAACCATTTAAAAACACAAGTTTAACCATTAGTTTGGAGCTGACTCAGAGTCTAATCGGTGAACAGGACGATAAAGTAGCATGTAATATTAAGCGATGCATAAAGTAAGCAGACACGAAAGAGTGCGACCTCTCTTGCGGACCCGTGTAGTCCTCGTGGTCATCTGCTCGGTTGATGATGGTAATGCTGTTTTCATGGCTGCCAGCGGCGGGGAAGAAGATCTGAGGCGGCGAAAGACAGTCTGGAGGCCGGATCCCTGCTGTGCTGGACCCTTCTATCGTTGGAGCAGCTGAGCTAGGGTGGACGACGGTGCAGCAGGAGTGGGACAAACCACACAAGGTTTTCTTTGTCAACTATCTGTAAGAGAAGTAATTCTGTAAGGGCTCGTTTGAATTGGAGGATTCCAACAATGCAGGGATAGGAAATAGACAGGAATAGGATAGGAATGCATGTGCAAAAGAGAGAATTTAAAAACACAGGTTTTCTGCCAATCTGGGTGTTTGATTCACAACAATTGGAAGATCACAGGATGCAAAGAAGCATGGCGAGATTAAGTCAAACCACAAGAAAATGTACGGTTATAATGCTATTATGCTACTATCTCTTAGTCTTGTGCTTCATGAATAGGAATTTGAAAAGGAGGACAAGTGAAAATTAAAATTCCCATGTTTTTTCTTTCAAGGAGACACTAAAGGAAAAAATCCGTGTGCTCAGTGGACAATATATATAACATGTAGAGTAAAAAAGAGATGCAACAAGTGTACAACCTCTTTGGCGAAGCCATGTCGATCTCAGCGTCATTGGGTTGGCCGGTGAGGATGCTTCGACTGACTTTGCTGTCGGAGGAGGGGAAGAAGGTCTTAGGCGTCTAGAGATGGAGCCCGAGGTACTGCTCCATTGTGATGGAGGGTTTCGTCGTTGGAGCAGCTCCGGTGAGTTGTACGACGCCGAGGCTGAAGCAGGACAAGAGAGACAACGAACAACGTTAACCTGAGTGGAATTCTAATAGCATCTCCAATACATGACGTAAAATACATAACCACAAAGTGCTAGATGTAAAATACATCAGCTGCTCATCTCTAAACTTAACTGTCGAAACTGAACCTAACTGTCAAAACTGAATTTTGCTGTCGAAACTGAATTTTGCTGTCGAAATTGAATGCACTAGCAAGGTGAGGCTACACGTCGGTCAACTGACTTTTTCATCTCTGTTCAGTCGATTTTGCAGCCGTTGGATACGAAATCAAGGGCCTACGGTTCATCTTCAACCTCCACCCCCCTGAGCTGCTAGCCACCACCGGCCAAACAACAGCCCCCCGCCGCCCGCGGCCGGCGGTGTGCCGCCCCGCCCGCCCCGAAAACACTCCCCGCCGCCGGTCCGCCGCCGCCCCGACCATCCCTCTAGTCCCCCCCGTGCCGAGCTTTTTCTCCGGCGATCCCCACGCCACCGCCCCGCCAACGCCCCGCCACCGTCGGCGACCACCGCCCCCATCCTGAACCCTAAGATAGATAGTGGGGTACCTCTCCGATGAGTCCCCCTCCCCGCTGCGGCTGGTTCTTCCATCACCCTGGCGAGCCCACCCCTTGAAAATCGACTGACCCAAAAGTCGATTCAGTCGACTGAAGTGTAGCCAAATCGGAGCAGCATCGCAAGCAAGAGCAAGAGAGAGAGCAGCAGCGCGAGCAAGAGCAATAGCAAGAGCAGACCAAGCAGGGGACCGAGAGCAAGAGCATAGCAGCAGCGCGAGCGAGAGCTAAAGCAGCAGCAGCTCCTACTGATGTGGATGTCACCGCCGAGGGAGCGACACCGTGGAGGAAGTGGTCGGCGACACCGCCGTGGATGGAGCCGCGCCGTGTCGGCTCGGGACCGAGCGCCGGCAGCACCGTGAGATTGAATCAAGAAGAAAATGCGGTGATTAGTGCACAACCTCTTTGGTGGCGCCGATTAGGCTGCACTTCATCCGAGGAAAAGGTGATGATGATGCTCTTCCGGTGGTGCAGGTGAAGACGGCAGTGTGGGAATTGAGGTGGCGCGAAAGACGAGGGGAACATCGGGGCATCTCTTGGAGGTGGAGGACGGGGTGGCTGAACCAGCGGGACGATGAGATCAACGACGGATCCTCATCCGGTACGGTGGATGAGGGACGTCGAGGTGTTGCTATGGACGACGTCGTCGGGGAAGAGGCTCCGGCTGGGTGGCGGACGAAGCAGCGTGTGGGGTTTCATCGCGGGTTTTCGTGGCCTCGGTGTACGAATGGGTGGGCGGATGGGATGGCAGTGGGGAACCATGGCTTAGAGACGCGCTTGTCCGAAATGTGGGGTAAGTTACGAAAGTATCCCCCACCGATTTAAGGCACTTCTTTCGGTTCAGGGGTACCACGGGCATTTCACGTGTCGGGATTTCACAGGAGGTGGGAGTTTTCGCGCGCGTTGTAATTTCAGAATAGCAAGGTGCTGGTTGAGATGGAGGGAGTTGTCGGAGAACAATGAGACAAAGATATATCTTAAATATTTCGGGCTAACAAGGCGCGGGTTGAAATTTCCGGACAAGCCTAACGTGTATTGTACCAAATCAATGCGCACAACAAATGTCATTCAAAACTTTGAATTCATGTTATGTTCAATTAAAATATTTTGCTACGTGTATAATGCATGCAACCTACTACTCAAATGAACGTTTTAGTGCATTCCAAACGTATATACTACCGCTTCAATATGAACTAAATTTGAATAAGATCTACATTAATGATTGTTGTGAAGTCAAAGCATTTGAATTCGTTTCTCTGTTTTAATAAGATCTACAATCATCATTATTGTCAAGTTAAACCATCATTTGTGTATTATCTTCACAGCACACCACATGATTAGTCTCGAGTTAATATGAACTATGTGTACTATATGAACTCGAACTAGATTTTTTGAATTCACTTTATTTTGATTTCAAATCACATTACATTTCTAGTTCTAGTCTCATATGTATAATGTGTTTATCACATTATGTATGGTGCCCCACCCCCTACGCCTACAAGTCTTTAGATGTGAGTTGCAAACACCACACATTACAACAATTTCAAATAAAATGTGAGAATGTTCGATATATAGTATTGTTTAGATTGCTCAATATTTAGTTGTATGCTGCAAACGCCGCACATGATCACAAATTCAAATAAAATGTGAGATTTTTTGATGTATAGTATGGTTTAGATTGTTCTACATTTAGCTGTGAGTTGCAAACGCCATGCATTATCACATTATGGTATAACATGTGCACAACACGTGTATCACCGCTATATTCATGCATGCAATGTTTAAAACACTATGATCTCCTATTCAAATATATGAATCCGCTTTCATATCAAATTATGATCTTTGTTAGTCTCTTACACCCACACAATCCTCCAACCTTTGTAGCTACCACTAACTTTCTCTCGTGCATGCACACGCCCTCCTTGCCCTCCCCCTCCCTCGGCATTCTATCCACCGGGCACATTCATTTTTTCTTTAGGTCGTTCTCCCAGAGTCTCCACAACTCCTTTCCGACACACACCGATTGATAAAGCTCTCCAGCGATGCCTGCCTACAACATACACACATAGCTTCAATCTCCTCCTTTATGTGTCCTTGCCTCATGTCTCTCATATGGTCAGACACACGTGTAAACTCTCGCCCCTATTTTCATCGATCTCACAACCGCACACTCCTCCTCCTATCTAGCTAGTAGTTGGGCCTCTCGCACCACCTCCTAGCTCCATTCTCCCTGTCTATCCGTCTTGCTGGGCCTTATTTGCCTCTAACAAATGGACGTACACCGACCTATCTCTCGCTATACATATAGCCAGCTAGGTCCTTATAACTCGTTTTTACCCACACATCGATCGATCTACCTCATTAGTTGTGTCTCTCCCTTCCTCCGACAAACAACAATTGATCTACCGATCTAGTTAGGTTTGCTTACCAAACACATGGTTCCCCTTCATCATCCATGGATGCGTGCCGACAGATCTATCACGCACAGGCACACACAGAAATACATCCCCACTCTTATTGATAACATTGCAGTTCCACCCTCAGTTTGTCTAGTAGGCCTCTCCCAACATCTCCGAGAAGCAACTCCATCACCCATCCAGCACTCTACCCCTCTCCCTCCCTCTCCCTCCCTCTCCCTCTCCTCTCTCTCTCTGTCCCATCATATTTCCCGTCCTTCAGTTATGTATGGATGTCGAGCGATCTCCCTCAAGACATAGCTGGGTCTCTCCTTCTCAACACATATACGAGTCGTTCTACCTCTATAGTTAGGCCTCTGCCTACCCCCTCCCCCCCACACACACCGATACATCAAGCGCTCTAGTCATGTCTCCCTGCCACACACAAACTTGACATGTGCCCTCTAACGTTCCGGTAGGCCAGTCGCCCTATATCTTTGACTTGCACACACACACACACACACAATTTCGATGGCTCTCTTCATCAATCTCGCACCCACCCACTTGATCCTCTCTTCGACTCTATCGATAGCTATGACCCCTCCCTCTCTTCTCGTGGATTGCTCGACCCTCTATGTATGATATGGATAGGCCTCCATTTCACACACATTGCATGCAAATTTTTGTTTGAGATGTCATCGACACATATTCCCACAAATAATTCACGAAATCAACCCCCACCCCACCCCCACCCCCACCACAAAACAAAAAACACTCATGACCGTGGTTTGTATCTCTCACACACACCCACGTAGGTGGGGGACATGCACGAAGAGAAGAGGTGCATGCACGGGGCACGTACTCCCATCTCTTTCCCAACCACACCCGCGCGGGTACACGGTGGAGCTCATTTCTATACGAAAAAGGCAGCCCACGTGGTAATTTGGCACGTGTACTGGTTGTCCACTTGGTGGAGGGAGGATCGTCTACCACAGGTGAACAAACAAATTGCGACTTGACGCGTTATGTTAAATTAAAAAAAGAGGCAAACCATGTGGGGCCTACCTTAGAGGCAAGGCTCTATACACTGGAGTACTTTTGATGTGTCTCGTCAACTCGCAGAACGAGAAGAAGCTTGCTTAGTACGCCGTCTCCCCCGCCCACGGGCGCGGTGGCTCGCAGGATGAGGTGAAGCTTGCTCCTCCCTCGCCCATGCGCGCGGTGGCTCGCAGGACGAGGAGAAAAATTTACTACTCCCTCCGTTTACTCCTCGTCCCTACTACCTTGGTTATGGAGATTATATCATATTGTTTGGAATATATATGTCCTTTAGTAGATTTCAATATGAACTACTAGTACATACTCCAAACACTGATGTATATAGACGTATTTTAGAGTGTACATTCACTCATTTTTCTCCGTATGTAGTAGCACTCTCCCTCGCCCCTCGACCCTCGCCCACGTGGTGGACGTGCAGCAATTCATTCAGTCTCATATAGCCAGAATGATATATACTGCACTACCATTATTGCTTGACTTCCCGAAGAGGCGAAGAGCCAATCGCAAGGTTAATTTTTTGGAGATGCCAAGTGCAAGGTTATAGGAGAATGAGTAGTAGGTGCCGCGTCATTTATAAATAATTTTTTTTCTTCAGTGGCACGTACGCAATATGATAGGTTCATATGGAAAGAAAAGGAAATCGCTCCACTATATACATAGTCAGGACGGGCCAGCCTACACGGTTGCTTGCTGGGGTTGCTCTCTTCACACTCTCTCGCACATAACGACTGTGGCCACATCTCTAACATCTCGGCGGACCATGTCCGCTTGGGGAAGGGGTGGATGCTTAGTGTAGATGCGGTGGCCGTCGCCGACGGCGAAAACCCGTTGTCGGCACGTCCCGATCAGGGGTCCCCGCCGTTCTCTCTCACAAAGTCGGTGAGGTTGCCTTCGTCCCTTGCTCACTGCCGCGACATGGGCAGTTGCCATCTCCCGCTGCCCTCCTCAAGGTTGAGCTACGTCCCTCAGGTACAACTCCCTTTACAGCCGGCTTGCACCACTGCTCCAGCTGCCCACATCACTCCCTATGGATATTTCTCTAATTCTTTGCCCCACACATACCTGATACCTCTACTGGCTTCTACGTACTGTATTTGTGATGAGTTTATGTCTCATCAACTAGTCCTAGTAATCTTATTCTAATCACGCTTCTTCAATTTCTTTGCCACAGGGATGCTCATCTCGATTTTGGTGAAACTGCACAAAATGATCCGATGGTCAAATGGTTGCAAACTTCATTTATTAGGAAGCTCGAACGTTGCCAACAAATTGAAGCCTGGTTAGGGTTCACGGTTCAAGGGCTAGGGACTGCATGGATCGTTTTTTATTTAGCTGCCTCTGTTCCGAAATAAGTGTCAACTTTAGTAGTAGTACAACTTTGTATTAAAGTTTGCACAAAGTTGAGACACTTATTTTGGAACGGAGGGAGTACATATTTGCTATGATCTGTCAATCATTGAGATGCAATAGCATGCATGTTAGTCTCCTTTGTATTTGATGAAATGTTGCAACGGGAAACCTTGGACGCAAGATACATGTAACAGGAGCTGGAAGCTTCATAGCATTGTACAAATTTATCTCGCTGATAAATTACAGTACGTACTAGTACTATACTAGTACTTCCTCCATTCCTAAATATAAGTCTTTGTAGAGATTTCACCATTAACCACATGCGGATGTATATAGATGCATTTTAAGTGTAGATTCATTCATTTTGTTCCGTATGTAGTTCACCTAGTGGAATCTCTACAAAGACTTATCTACTAGTAATAGCTAGCCCCCACTACTAGGAATTCTCTATCCTCTCCTTGAGCCACATCATCAAAATTGACGTAGCCGTTAGATGAAGTAAATCAGTCATAATAGCCGTCTAATCTAGACGTTGAGAGGCTCCGCACTAAGCCACATGCAAGCATGCAGAAATACCGTGGCACATGCATGTGAGTGGGTTTTAAATCACATCAACATGTCTACATGCAAGCATGCACCGATAGCATGCATGTAAGTGAGTTTTTAAGTCCCATTAACATGTCAAAAAGAAAAATATAATCCCATTATGCAGTAGGAGTTGGCTGATCTTTTTTCCTTATGTGGGATGATCTAAATGATGATGAGAGTTTATTTAGTTTGGCTACCACATTTGTCATGCGGTTATAGATTTTTTTTTAGTTCTATGAAATCGATAATTTTGCGCAGAGAGATATACCGCTGTTCTGCGGCAACGCGCGGGGACTCATCTAGTAATATTTAGGAACGGAGGGAGTACTAAGTAAAGAGTTAGGTGTCGCATGGTGATAGTGTGAGGTGGGCCATGTAATCACTGAGCCTGCGTGTTTTCACTGCTCTTGCACTCCTCCGCTGTAAGAATGGAGAAAATTGTAATCTACTACCTCCTTTCGCCGAAAGCGTGGGACATCCAGCAGTCCTACCACCTCAGTAATAAAGACCAATGAGCCGTCAAATCACATAGACCCAGTAAGTTGGACGGACGAAGCAACCATCACTCTTGCGCCAGTGAGAGGTCGCGTCCGCTCTGCCCGGGCATGAATGCGGCACCGATTCTTTGGAGCGGCGCTGACCGTTTAGGGCGGGAAGCGCGCGGGCGATGGAGGGGCTTTGGGTGGGCCAGGCTGGTCAGGAGCGGGCATGGCAGCTGTCCGCATGTCCCTACCGGACATGCCCGGAAACGAGAGGATGCACCGACTATCGCGGCTAAAATCGTACACTACACACCATATCTCTGTAGGAGTAGGTCGATCTGTCGCACTCTCTAACACACACATGCTGTTAAACACACACACGCACACGCACGCACCTTGGTCCCGTTGCACCTTCTAACGTGACTTATTACACCTAGACGGAGGGAGTAGTAAGTATACGAGATACGGTGGCACACTGACTTAAGTCGAATACAAGTGCCCAAAATTTGTGTGCATGTTATAATAAGGATTCACATAAAATAGTACGTGAGCCAATAGAGGGATCAATTAGACAGTGTTCCCGAATAGTAGCGAGATGTGTGAGGTAGTAAGATACACCTATGGCGCTTTTAATTTTTCTTATTAATTTGTTTGTTTCACCCTCTGACTGGTGGGACCCAACGTACTACGTGGAGAGAGGTAAGGTGACTAAGGCTGCATTATTTCTGCACCACTGTGGATAGTCTTACCACCAAAGCCACATGACACGATTATGATTGAAATACTATAATGATTTCCACACACACAAAAAACACGGCATGCCTGTCACACGAATGCAGGAATGTATAAAAGGTTATTTTCCTCTTGTTGAACATAACGGGAGGGTTGTGTAGCTGGTTAGCCTGTTCGCTCATCAAACTTGAGGTCTTGGGTTCGATAACTACACTTGAGCATAATTTTTGCCAGGAGGATTCTTTGACTGGTCAAAATGTTTTGTAGGGTTTGCACGCTTCACACTCTCTCTCCAGTATATATATATACACGCTGGAGCCTCAGCGCTTGTAGTTGCTCTCTTCACACTCTCTTGCCCTCTCCCGCTGGAGCCTCAGCGCTTGTAGTTGCTCTCTTCACACTCTCTCGCCCTCTCCAGATCTAAACAAGACTTCGTTGGCCTCTCTCTTCCCTCACTGCTGCTCAAAGAGCCGGCAGGATCCGTCCGCCGGGAAGGGAAGGAGGCTTAATGCTATCGCTGTCAGCGAGGGAGGGAATCCACTACCGGTGCTGCTGTTCACTTTCCACCCAGCAGCGACGCGGGAGGGCCTCCGACCCCTTCTTCTTCGCCGCCGTCCCGTCGCCCACCGAACCACGCCCCAAGAACCTTAAGGTATATTTTACTTACTCCACATGCATTGCTCTAGCTGCATGTATACCATGAATCTAGGACATGGTTCAAAGAGGAAAGGAGTGGGGGGAAGTAGTGGGAAAAGTTGTATATAACATGAATCTAGGACGTGGTTCAAAGAGGAAATGAAGGGGGAAAGTTGTATAGCATGAATCTAGGACGTGGTTCAAAGAGGAAAGGAATGGGGGAAAGTAGTGGGGAAAGTTGTATCGCATAAATCTAGGACGTGGTTCAAAGAGGAAAGGAAGGGGCGAAAGTACTAGTTCAAAAAGGAAAGGAAGGGACAAGGCTGTAGAGTTTGAGCTGGACTAGATTTGCTGCGCTCACATAGGGAAAGGTGTCTAAAGATAACAAAATTGGGACCAACACAAATATGCTCCTTGGTTGTTTGTTCTTTGTTGCAACAGACTGTGCATGACCACAGTACATCGGTAGATGCACATGGTGCTGGTGCATCCACTGTCCCATGCAACTCATTAGCTGTTGTTAATCTAAGGCCCTGTTTGGTTAAAAACTCCCTAGTCCCTACCTGCTTGGTTCCAGGGACTAAACATGGACTAGAGGTTATTAGATGACATGATAAAAGACCACGTTACCCCTAGTAATGAACTAATATAAACAAGGTGCGATGCGTGGCAGGTGCAACTGTTGGAAAAAGTCCCAAAAAGACTCCCTCGGGGTCTTCTTTCTTTAGTCCCAAATGCCCACTTTTAGTCCCGAAAAGTCCCTCCTGTTTGGTTTAGATGTGACTGACACAGAGTTTTTTTAGTCCCTATACCAAAATGTCCCTGTAAACAAAAACCCTCTAATAATGCCGCTGGAAAATTGATGCAATGCCACAGTTAAAAGCAAATTACATGTTTAATGAATTTTATTGTTATTATAATCTCTATGTTAATATTAATCAATGCCACCGTTTGAGAAATGCTACTGTCTTGCTTTCTTTCCCATTTAGATAAGATAGATGCTTCTTTTTGTTGGCTTCTGTATCATCCACCGTTATTGACCACTAATTGTTTCCTTTGCACCTCTGTGTAAACAGGGTTATCTACTTCACCTTGTTGCCATTGTGACCTTTTGTTGCACTGCACAAAACACTTTTGTTTTAAGAGTGTTTTGTGCAGTTCAACCAAAATGTCACACCGACAATGTTGCTTGATTGCTTGATCTTAGTGGAACTGCACAAGAGGAGATCTTACTTCCTATTCGTTAAGGCGAATTTGGTTCAGATCTTCTTCTTGTGAGTTGTTTGAATTCCGCATCATGAGAGGTCAGTACTAGCCTTCTTTCACATGATTCTGCAGTGTGCTTTCATATGCTGTGCTACTTGTATGATAATGTTGCTTGATTTTAGTGAACTGCACAAATGGAGACAAGACTTCCAATCTGTATGTGCACTGTAATATCCCATTGAGGTAAGATGACGATATTTCACAACTCCTGGCCTGTATTTTGCCACTTTCATCAGAAAATTAAGTTTAGTACTATACTTGTGCTCCCTAATTGACATGCCAAATCTTACATTGAAGGCGAAGCTTGTCTGTTATTGAACCAAGTGATGAAGGGGAAGAACAAGCGGAAGAAAAACAAAAATCAACTCCCAGTGCTGTAATGAAGCACTGGAACTGTGATGACACAAGTAATGATATAGTTTTGCATCTTAATTTATTGCTATGGCCGGAACGAGTAATTATTTTGCCACTGATTTGATGCCATACGTAATTATCTCTACTTGTGCAAACAGGGATCTTCTTTGAATATACCATATATTTTAGTGGAACTGCACAAGAAGATGTTGGAAACATTAAACTAATCGAGGAGTATATAGTAAGCATGGCCACCCCCGTAGATAGCAACAGATGGTTCCGGAGAAGTGCTTCATCTGTATGCTCTACACAATCAGCCTCTTGACAAATGTTGGTACTCACCCACTGATTTCATCCATATGATTGAGCTTTGTCATCTCTATTGGTATTGTGCTACTGTTTAGATACTGTCATGAAAAAGTGGTATTGTCCTTGAGAAGTGCTTCATCTGTGCTGTTTTAAATATTTCCTTTCCTTTTTTTCGAGCAAACAGGGATCATCTTCCTCTGAAGAAGAATATGGAGTATGTGAAGTGACTAGTTCCGATTATGCCAGGATGAAGAAGCCCTGTCTATCTTCTCATCAGAAGGAGCAGTTGAAGGATGGTTACATTACTCCCCACAAGACCAAACTAACTTCAACTCAGAAGGACTGACAAATCTCCATTTTTTTGCTGTGATGCGCGAGTACAATGTTGTTCTAGGATTCTTTCTGGTGAGTTCCATTTTTTTTAAAAGTGTGCTCTACATGGACCATGTATGTGCCTGTTGAAACTGTCAATTCATAGTACAATTTGCTTTATACTAATCACTTTTTTGTATTTGTGCAAATAGGGGTGCTTAGCTTGATTTCAATGGGAACTGCACAAAATGTTCATGAATACATCGAATCATTCATTTCCACCACAAGAAAGAAGGTTCCTATAAGTTCAAGGCATTGCAACATATAAGGGCGAAACCATACAAGCTACGCACGAATTTGGTTGATTTTGGTGGAACTGCACAAAAAGAACAGCTGGTTTATTTAGCACGAGGTGCCATGTCAATGTCCGAACTGATGGCAAACCCTGCCCATTCCACAATCGTATGCATTTGATATTTTGGAATGGGACAACCTTGTCAAATTTTGCTCATTGATTTTAGCAAGATATGTGTTTGATATTTTCGAATGGGACGCCCTTTGCTGTCAGCAGCTGCAATCAATTTTTTCTTTATTCTTTAGTTGTGAAGTAACTATTGCCTCTGACATGTGAGTCGCTGAGATGCATAATCATCGATTGTTTTGAATGTTCTCTATGAATTGCCAGGCCTGTGTGTTTGTCACGCCCAATATGCGACCCTATCCAAAAGGAACTCGAAGGTCCCACCAAGGATAGACCCGCATATTGAAACACTTTTGCAAGGTGGATATCATTACATCAACATTACA
This sequence comes from Triticum dicoccoides, assembly GCF_002162155.2. Lineage (NCBI taxonomy): Eukaryota > Viridiplantae > Streptophyta > Magnoliopsida > Poales > Poaceae > Triticum > Triticum dicoccoides. The sequence continues at coordinate 574,096,546 of NC_041389.1, read as the reverse complement.
TAATAGATGGGGATACATACATAAGGCATACAATGCCACACGAATACAACACCACAATACATCAGAGCATCATCCGACTACGGATGAAACACAAACAGAAACTCAAACGACATCCACCCTGCTAGCCCAGGCTGCCGACCTGGAACCTATCCCCTGATCGAAGAAGCAGAAGAAGAACTCAAGACAAGCAAGCATCACTCTCGCGTCATGATCATCGCATAACCTGTACCTGCAACTGTTGTTGTAGTAATCTGTGAGCCACGAGGACTCAGCAATCCCATTACCATGGGTATCAAGACTAGCAAAGCTTAAAGGGAAAGGAAGGGGTAAAGTGGTGAGTCTGCAGCAGCGACTAAGCATATATGGTGGCTAACATACGCAAATAAGAGCGAGAAGAGAGCAAAAGGAACGGTCGTGAAGCTAGCAATGATCAAGAAGTGATCCTGAACTCCTACTTACGTCAAACATAACACAGAAACCGTGTTCACTTCCCGGACTCCGCCGAGAAGAGACCATCATGGCTACACATGCGGTTGATGCATTTTAATTCGGATTTGGTGTCAAGTTATCTACAACCGGACATTAACAAATTCCCATCTGCCTATAACCGCAAGCACGGCTTTCGAAAGATTATACCCTGCAGGGGTGTCCCAACTTAGCCCATGACAAGCTCTCGCGATCAACGAAGGAATAGACCTTCTCCCAGGAAGACCCGATCAGACTCGGAATCCCGGTTTACAAGACATTTCGACAATGGTAAAACAAGACCAGCAAAGCCGCCCGATGCGTCGACAATCCCGATAGGAGCTGCACATATCTCGTTCTCAGGGCAACACCGGATGGGTCAGCCTACGAGTAAAACCAGCCC
>NC_041389.1:574093565-574095401 GCF_002162155.2 Triticum dicoccoides | reverse complement strand
GACCCTCGGGTTGGCCGACCCAAGGCAAAGGATAGGTGGTGGTGAGGCAAATGGTAAAACCAAGGTTGGGCCTTGCTGGAGGAGTTTTATTCAAAGCGAACTGTCAAGGGGGTCCCATAAATCACCCGACCGCGTAAGGAGCGCAAAATCCGGGAACATAACACCGGTATGACGGAAACTAGGGCGGCAAGAGTGGAACAAAACACTAGGCAAAAGGCCGAGTCTTCCACCCTTTACCAAGTATATAGATGCATTAATAATATAAGAGATATTGTGATATCCCAACATAAATCCTGTCCACCATGGAGTAATCTTTAACTTCACCTGCAACTAGCAACGCTATAAGAGGGCTGAGCAAAAGCGGTAACATAGCCAATCAATGGTTTACATAGGAAAGGTGTCAAAGGTTAGAGGTTCATGGCAATTTGGGATGGCTTGATAAACAGGTAATAGGTAGCGCAGCATAGCGATAGAACGAAGCAACTAGCATAGCAATGATAGTAGTGAGATCCAGGGTAGTGGTCATCTTGCCTAAAATCCCGCAAGGAAGAAGAATGAGTCCATGAAGAATACGAACGCATGAAGCCGAACCAAGCGTAGACGAAAGAGTCCTCATGATCGCAACGCAACAGGAACTATCGAAAGGAAGCACACAACATAGTAAACACACCACACATGAACAAGGCATGATGCACGAACAAGCATGATGCAAGACAAGACTACATGAAGCTACTCATGGCAAGAGATGATGCAAACAAGAGCAACACATCAAGGCAAGTTTAAATGAGGCCGGGAACAACATATAACAATTCCGGTAAGTCCTCATATGCAAATTTTGAAATTGGTCCAGATCTGAATAAACATTATGTTCAAGTTGTTAAACAGCAAGTTAAGATGCAACAAGATGATCTACACGAGATTCTAGTCAAGTTACATATAAAGTTCATTTAGTTTGGAGCTACGACCTAGAAGATATGAGCAATACAAGTTAAACATGGCATTGATGCAAAATGCATACAAACATCAAGCAAACACCTCAAAACAAGGATGCAACATGATAATATGAAACTACATGCAATTCTAAGCAAGTTTCATATAGAGCACACTCACAATGGAGCAACGGTTCAACACATGCACTCTAAACAAGTCATAGCAATAATCTGTCCAAAACAGCAACTAGGCATATTGCAAGCATCAAAACAACATGCTACAGCACCACAACATAATAACAAAAGGCATGGGCATGATGTACAGGTAAAGCATAACAAAACATGAACACTGAGCTATCTCCAGAAATCACTAGAACATGCTCAAACACACATGGTAAGATTGCAAGTTATAACAATTTCAGACTTTGCAGAAAATAACATCACGAAGCAATGTTTAGAGCTATCAAACAACATGTTACAGGAACTTATCATGGCAAACAAAGGCATGGCATGAAACTACTAAATGCATAAATCAAAAGTCCCTTACTGACCATAAGCCAAAAAGGATCAGAAAATATGATGGCACCCACGTAAACATAGCAAGTTATAATACAGATACAAACATGGCAGAAACAGAATTATGAAGGCATGTAAATGAGCTTGTGCAACTCACTACAGAGCAAAACATGGCATGGCAAGGCAACCAACAGTAAGAAGGCATGTTTGTGAATCTAAGCATGGCAATAGCAAGGTCATAGGATGCATGGATCACTAGGAAAACACATGGAAACAACTGAACTTAATGTAAACAGGCTGACAGCAACATTATGAAGCAACTTTGGAGCAAGACATGAACAAGCTACAGCAAGCTATAAATGCTACCATGGGCATGTATGGATAGAGCATG
>NC_041389.1:574078016-574082450 GCF_002162155.2 Triticum dicoccoides | reverse complement strand
AATTGATGGTCGGAAGAGATTCAAGTTCCAGGAAGAAGAGGGCGGGAGGGCGGGAAAACAAAGGCAACTTGGAAGGGAAAATGATGAATATCTTGAAGAGGAAACACCGGTTGAAATCATTGGAGAAAGAAAGCAAAGACTTCGCACGAGTAGGATGGATACTCGATTACGGACTCCGGTTCCGAGATGAAAAAGGGTGGGCGGGTGGGAAAGAAAACAACTGAGGATTGAACTCAAAGATGAAGAGGCTCGAGTCAACTTGACGAGAAATGCACCGGATGAAAAGAGCTGAGGAACAACGATCGGAAAACCAACTGCGGGATCCTAAAGAAAATTTGAAAGGGAAGAGGAGTAATTCAAAACACCTACGTCAAGATTCCTCACCAGAGCGACGAAGGGGACGAGGAGTAAAAAGAATTCCTACTCTCCGATATAACTAGACTCTGAAAACAGTTTTCTTCTAGACTCAACAACGGCCAAACTACACGATCAATCAAGGGGGCTCCTAGGGTCGGTCGAGGCTCTGATACCAACTTATCACGCCCAATATGTGACCCTATCCAAAAGGAACTCGAAGGTCCCACCAAGGATAGACCCGCATATTGAAACGCTTTTGCAAGGTGGATATCATTACATCAACATTACATAATAGATGGGGATACATACATAAGGCATACAATGCCACACGAATACAACATCACAATACATCAGAGCATCATCCGACTACGGATGAAACACAAACAGAAACTCAAACGACATCCACCCTGCTAGCCCAGGCTGCCGACCTGGAACCTATCCCCAGATCGAAGAAGCAGAAGAAGAACTCAAGACAAGCAAGCAGCGCTCTCGCGTCATGATCATCGCATAACCTGTACCTGCAACTGTTCTTGTAGTAATCTGTGAGCCACGAGGACTCAGCAATCCCATTACCATGGGTATCAAGACTAGCAAAGCTTAAAGGGAAAGGAAGGGGTAAAGTGGTGAGGCTGCAGCAGCGACTAAGCATATATGGTGGCTAACATATGCAAATAAGAGCGAGAAGAGAGCAAAAGGAACGGTCGTCAAGCTAGCAATGATCAAGAAGTGATCCTGAACTCCTACTTACGTCAAACATAACACAGAAACCGTGTTCACTTCCCGGACTCCGCCGAGAAGAGACCATCACGGCTACACACGCGGTTGATGTGTTTTAATTCGGATCTGGTGTCAAGTTATCTACAACCGGACATTAACAAATTCCCATCCGCCTATAACCGCAGGCACGGCTTTCAAAAGATTATACCCTGCAGGGGTGTACCAACTTAGCCCATGACAAGCTCTCGCGATCAACGAAGGAATTGACCTTCTCCCAGGAAGACCCGATCAGACTCGGAATCCCGGTTTACAAGACATTTCGACAATGGTAAAACAAGACCAGCAAAGCCGCCCGATGCGCCGACAATCCCGATAGGAGCTGCACATATCTCATTCTCAGGGCAACACCGGATGGGTCAGCCTACGAGTAAAACCAGCCCTCGAGTTGCCCCGAGGTGGCCCCGCAGTCTGCCCGGTTCGGACCAACACTTAGACAAGCACTGCCCGGGGGGGAGCTAAAATAAAGATGACCCTCGGGTTGGCCGACCCAAGGGAAAGGATAGGTGGTGGTGAGGCAAATGGTAAAACCAAGGTTGGGCCTTGCTGGAGGAGTTTTATTCAAAGCGAACTGTCAAGGGGGTCCCATAAATTACCCGACCGCGTAAGGAACGCAAAATCCGGGAACATAACACCGGTATGACGGAAACTAGGGCGGCAAGAGTGGAACAAAACACTAGGCAAAAGGCCGAGTCTTCCACCCTTTACCAAGTATATAGATGCATTAATAATATAAGAGATATTGTGATATCCCAACATAAATCCTGTCCACCATGGAGTAATCTTCAACTTCACCTGCAACTAGCAACGCTATAAGAGGGCTGAGCAAAAGAGGTAACATAGCCAATCAATGGTTTGCATAGGAAAGGTGTCAAAGGTTAGAGGTTCATGGCAATTTGGGATGGCTTGATAAACACGTAATAGGTAGCGCAGCATAGCGATAGAACGAAGCAACTAGCATAGCAATGATAGTAGTGAGATCCAGGGTAGCGGTCATCTTGCCTGAAATCCCGCAAGGAAGAAGACCGAGTCCATGAAGAAGACGGACGCATGAAGCTGAACCAAGCGTAGACGAACGAGTCCTCACGATCGCAACACAACAGGAACTATCGAAAGGAAGCACACAACATAGTAAACACACCACACATGAACAAGGCATGATGCACGAACAAGCATGATGCAAGACAAGACTACATGAAGCTACTCATGGCAAGAGATGATGCAAACAAGAGCAACACATCAAGGCAAGTTTAAATGAGGCCGGGAACAACATATAACAATTTCGGTAAGTCCTCATATACAAATTTCGAAATTGGTCCAGATCTGAATAAACATTATGTTCAAGTTGTTAAACAGCAAGTTAAGATGGAACAAGATGATCTACACGAGATTCTAGTCAAGTTACATATAAAGTTCATTTAGTTCGGAGCTACGGCCTAGAAGATATGAGCAATACAAGTTAAACATGGCATTGATGCAAAATGCATACAAACATCAAGCAAACACCTCAAAACAAGGATGCAACATGATAATATGAAACTACATGCAATTCTAAGCAAGTTTCATATAGAGCACACTCACAACGGAGCAACGGTTCAACACATGCACTCTAAACAAGTCATAGCAATAATCTGTCCAAAACAGCAACTAGGCATATTACAAGCATCAAAACAACATGCTACAGCACCACAACATAATAACAAAAGGCATGTGCATGATGTACAGGTAAAGCATAACAAAACATGAACACTGAGCTATCTCCAGAAATCACTAGAACATGCTCAAACACACATGGTAAGATTGCAAGTTATAACAATTTCAGACTTTGCAGAAAATAACATCACGAAGCAATGTTTAGAGCTATCAAACAACATGTTACAGGAACTTATCATGGCAAACAAAGGCATGGAATGAAACTACTAAATGCATAGATCAAAAGTCCCTTACTGACCATAAGCCAAAAAGGATCAGAAAATATTTTGGCACCCACGTAAACATAGCAAGTTATAATACAGATACAAACATGGTAGAAACAGAATTATGAAGGCATGTAAATGAGCTTGTGCAACTCACTACAGAGCAAAACATGGCATGGCAAGGCAACCAACAGTAAGAAGGCATGTTTGTGAATCTAAGCATGGCAATAGCAAGGTCATAGGATGCATGGATCACTAGGAAAACACATGGAAACAACTGAACTTAATGTAAACAGGCTGACAGCAACATTATGAAGCAACTTTGGAGCAAGACATGAACAAGCTACAGCAAGCTATAAATGCTACCATGGGCATGTATGGATAGAGCATGATATGTAGATCAAAACATGTTTATAGAGCATCTCCAGATAATGCATAGAATGATTGGTAGCAACATGTTTATATGGCATCACGAAATAACAGATTCAGCCTAGCAAAACAGCAACATCATGAACCCTACTTAACAAGCTCAATTCACTCACCAGAAGTCATTGCATGACAATATAAGCATAGCATCATCAATAATACATGTTTGTGAAACAAACCAAGTCAAGAACAAGTCCATAGCATGCAAGGATCAACTATAGCAAGCTTGGCCAAATTGAATAACACGTAAACAATCTGCCAGGAAACATTTTGAAGCAAAAGTAGAGCACGAAAATGACATGCTAGACTACTCCATAATTGCAACAAAGGGCATGAATGGATAGACAATAACCACATGTTCAAAACACCCTTACTGAAGTATCTCAAAATATGCATGGATCTCTCTGTAGCAACAAGTTTACATGGCATCAAAATAACAGCAGAACAGGAACTAAAATCAGCAACATCACGATGCCTAGTTTGCATGCTTGTGCTAGTCACCACATTGATCACAAAAATACATGGTAAGCACCTCTGTAAAGAAGACATAGCCTAGTTCAAAACACATGAAGACATCAACCTCATAGGATGCACACATCAATCATGGCAAAAATGACAAAAGAGCTCATTCTGATAACAGACAGCAGAAAACATTATGAAGCACTCTTACAACGATGATCCAGGCATCTATATGACCTCAAATGAATATGATGCAATGGAATGAAATGATGTACTCGTCGAGACGAACAATTTGACATATTACACGCACGAAACGGAGCTACGGATGCAGAGATACAGCATGACGAACATGGCATGAAAATTGCAAAATATCTGGGGACTTCGAGAAATATTAGGGGTCAACCTCTTGGCACGGATTCCGAGGCGAGGCGGCTCGCCGGAGTTGCCACCGGAGAGGAGGGAGATGGCGGTCGGCGTGGACGGGGAGGACGCCGGCGGGGTC
>NC_041389.1:574031411-574077291 GCF_002162155.2 Triticum dicoccoides | reverse complement strand
TGCGGGCAGGGAGAGAGAGGAGGGCGGCGGCGGATTGGGAGCGGGGGCGGCGGCGCTGACGTGGCGAGGCCGGATTAGCCGGGGCGACGTGTCCGGCGGACATGTCCGGCGCGGATGGACATGTCCGGCGGCGCGAGGAGGAAAACTGCTAGGGTTTTGGGGGTTTGGAGTGCGGAATTTCGGGGGGGGGGTCTAGTTTTATAGGTAGAGGGAGCTAGGAGAGTCCAAATGAGGAGCGGTTTTCGGCCACGCAATCGTGATCGAACGACCGAGAGCATGGAGGGGAGTTAGATGGGTTTTGGGCCAATTTGGAAGAGGTGTTGGGCTGCAAAGAGAAGGAGGCTTTACGGTTACCCGGTTAACCGTTGGAGTACCAAACGACCTCCAAATGGAACGAAACTTGATAGGCGGTCTACTAGTGCTATACCAAGGCCACTTGGCAAGGCTCGGGCCATTCCGAGAAAGTTTAATACCCGCTCACAACGAGAGACAAAAGGGGAATGCCGGAGGGCATAGGAGTGCCGGATTGCAAAACGGACAACGGGGAAAATGCTCAGATGCATGAGGCGAACACGTATGCAAAGCAATGCACATGATGACATGATAAAATGCAACACGCAAGCAAATGACATGGCAACGACGGCGAATAACTGGCAGACACCTGGCGCATTGAAACCGGGGCGTTACAGTGTTTGATTGCAATGTATAGAAACGCTAAAAAGCTGCTCAAACTCTTTGTACTCCTTCTGTTCCTTTTTACTTCGCACATTGTGAAAGTGCATACTTTTTTGTATAAGATTGGTCAAAGTAGAGATACTTTGACTGCAGACAAAACTTGTATGCAGACTAGAAAGGACCGGAGGGAGTACATGTGAAACTGCTGCAAACGTGGTGATCACCCTGGGAATAATGCTAGTACGTATTGTTTTGCATGTTCATCCAATGCCAGTGATACATGAATTCGAACTAATTGAAATAAATTCATTCATACACGGTCGGATTTCATATAAACATGCCAGATTTCATTACATTTCATACATTCTTCAACTAAAAAGGGGTGTTTGTGGCCGCATGCATCTCCCAGATGCAGAGGCCGGGGGTCATCCTCCTTTTCTAAAAAAACTAAAAAGGGGTGCGCTGGAGGTATAATTAATTAACCGAAGCTACCCACCTGTGTCCCCCTGAGCCGAACAGAAGCTTCAGTGACTTAACTGCAGGTGCAGTTGCGTACCTGACATGTGTCCTGTTGGGCCCACGTGTCAGTCAGCCAACTGCACCAGCAGTTAAGTAGAAGCAGCGTTCTTCTCCAGCGCAGCTCTCCGACTCCATGTCGCTGCCAAGAAGCTAACCGGTCGTCAATGGTCAACCCGCCTAGCTTGGCTTCAACCGGAGGGTAGAAGTGGTGGCCTTACTTGGACTCGAGGAGCGGCGACCTACCGTGTTCTACTCTTCCTCGTTTTTTGTGTGGCGCGGCCTCGTTGGCAGCGGGGCGGGGCCTCGGCGGAGCCGGCGATGTCCTCTGTCTTGTTGCCAGTGGGCGGCGCCTCAGCGGAGCGGTGGAAATCCTCCCCCACGTTGCCGGTAGGGTGGGGCCTCGCCTGAGCCGGCGATGTCCTCTGCCTCGTTGTTGGTGGGGCGGGGCCTCGTCGAAGCCGGCGGTATCCTCTGCCTCGTTGTTGGCGCCGCGGGACCTTGGTGGAGTAGGGCGTCATCGACGCCAGCGGAGCGGGGACTCGTCGGAGCCGGCATTGTCCTCTGCCTCGTCCTCGGTCTCGCCAAACAGCGCCTCGCCCGCTTCATCGGCCTCTTTGCTAGCCTCTTTGTAGGCGGCCGCGAGGGGTGTTCTTGTGGTGGTGTTGTTCCTTTGGAGGGGTCAATTCCAGATGCCTCTATGCTATGGTGGCTAGCCCTATATATAGAGTAAGAGGCCCTGGTCCTCTTCCCAAATATTGAGCGGGAAGGGCGCCAACAATTGGCCATTTTGAAGGGGAACATCTAGTACACTTATCCTGACTAAAGTCGGTCCTTGCCTGTCAAAGACTCTGAGGATGATGCTGTCCTAGGCTCCACGGTGACCTCCTTCCTGCTGTTCCGCTGGTCTTGGTCTTGTTGCACCGAATTGGTAGCCTTTGCCTGATGCCTTAGCCTGTGCTTGCTCCCTTTGCACCAAAGGGGAAACAAGGACACTATGCAGGCCGGCGCCCGCCTGGCCTCGATCGTCATCGCTTGCGTCACGGGCACCTCACGAGGTACCCCTGCCTTGATCTCTCCGCCTCCTTGCGAGCCAGCCTGACGAGGCTACTCCCGAGGAAGCTTTCCTATTGTCCGCCTCACGAGGCTTGGTCCCTCGTGAGGGTATTGAGCTTGGGTGGATGAAGATGGGCCGCACTGGGCCATTGCTTGAGCCACGCCGCAGGCCGCAGGCAGGCAAGTCTGGGGACCCCCGTTCCTAGAACACCTACAGTAGCCCCCGGGCCCAAGGCGCGCCCGGACTTGGCTTAGCAGAGAAGCGAAGGGGCAAGTGCGAAGCGCCGCGGGCCCCAACAGCCTGCGGCCTTGGGCGCCGCGTGGCGCTTGATTGGACGTGGGCGTCTCCGCTTCCCCATGATGCCTTGACAACTGTCCGTCTGACAAAAGGGCAGTCTCGGGCCAGGCTTACTTTCTTTGCCTTCATCAGTCATTGCTCTAGATCCCCTTTCTCGCTCTCCTCCTCCTCGCTTCCAAAATCCTCTAGATCTGCCTCAATCCCTCACCTTTGACAAGCCATGGCGCCCCGCAAGACTCTGGCCGGGGCCTGGTACTCTCCAGCTTTGGATCCCCAGAACGTGTCGGAGAAGAACCTCGTCCTCACACGCCAGATGATGGTGGCACAGGGCAACGAGGGGGCGGCTGCGCTCAGGATCGGCTCCACCCAGCCTGAAGACAAGGGGAACACCTTCTATCCGCTCTTCGTGAGCGCCATCATCGCCGGTCTGGTGCCTCCCTTTTCTGAGTTCTTCCTCGCTGTTCTTCGCCAATACAACTTGCAAGCTCTTCACCTCCACCCCAACTCTGTTCTCCTTCTGGCGATTTTCGCCTACTACTGTGAGGCTCATGTTGGAGTGATGCCCTCAGTGGCTCTGCTGCGCCATTACTTTTCCCTCCGGGTTTCTGGTGCCCATATCACCGCCTGCATGAGCTTCATCGCATACTCCAACTCCAATGCCATATCGAAGCCCGGGAAGCGGATCGAGGGCTTTTGGAGTAAGTGGGTCATGGTCAACGTTGGGCGCGTCCACCCTCGACTGGTGCTGCCCACGGGTCAGCCCAAGGCTGTTGATGCATGGTCTCGCACGGAGCTTGTCGACCCTCGTGCGAAGGTGGTGCTGAAGAGGATGAACGCGGACCTGAGGCCAGGCAACCTAGTGACGGCGAAGCTGACTAGGGTGATGCTCCTGAGGGAGTTCCTGGAGCATCGGGTGGCTCCGCTTCGGGAACACTTGCTCCCATTGTGGAGGCTCGGGGAAGCAGATGCCCCCTCCGCCTGAGCTCCGCGGCCCTGGCCGACGAAGATCTGGCCATGGCTCTCCAATCCTTGGTTGGAGGAGACGTGGCGAGACTGAAGGGTGCTCCTGTTCCCCTGTTCCTTCGCGACAACTTGGAGCAGGTGGTGAACTCCATGCCCACCTTCAACGGGGAGGGGCTGGTGCCCGCGGAAGCTCCCGAGGATTTGGCGGCGCTGGCGACGGTAAACGTGTCCTCCGACGACTCCTGCAGGGAGGAGGAAGAAGAGGAGGAGGAGGAAGAGTCCGACTCTGAGGCGACGGACGGAGAATCGGGGGAGTCCTTCCCTCGATGCAGGTCCGCGCCCTCCGCTCGATGCCGGATGACGACGAGGCCGGCGCCAGGCGAGGCAGGGAGAACTCGCCCTTGGTCCTGAGAAAGGATAGGACGGGGCTGGTTCCCCGCGGGTTTGCTCTGGCTCCAAGGCGGCCTGAAGCCAGCTCCAACTCTTCTGACGCGCCCTCTGCTTCCGGGCCTCCCGAGGCTGACCCCTGCAGTAGGCTCTCGGGCTTCAAGTTCGGGCGGAGGCTGCTTGAGTCCGCGAACGATGACCAGTAAGTTTTTGATTCATGTTTAGCTTCCTGTTTCCGTCGCCAAGGCTTGACGTCTGCATCCCTTGGCTAGGTCGGCGCCTGCGGCAAAAAGGTTGAATGGGGGCTCGGCGGCCCCGCTTGGGGCAAGCTCGCCTGCCGGGGTTGCGCCTTTATCTGCGGGAAGAGGAGGCAGCGAGGCTCGTGCCTCCCCTGCCCGGTCATCCTCGCGAGGCCAGGAGGTGCGTACTGGCGTGGATCCAGCCCCCGTGGCCCTGGCGACTCTAGAGGCGTCCACACTTGATGTTGTCGTCGAGGCCGCTGAGGCTCCGAAGGCCCCAATGCCGGTTGTTGTGATCACGTTCTTGTCTTCTCCTCCTACTCCATCGACTGTCGTTTCTCCGACTCCTTCCATCGTCTTGGATCGCGCCGCTGCCAAGCTGGGCCGGCTGTGATAAGATCTCCAGGGCGCCGACCCCCGTCTGGTGGCCGAGCGCCTGGAGTTGGCCTCTGGCTGGGTCCTCTCTGACGCCTCCGTCCGAGCAGCGCTAAGCCAGGCCGCGACAGCCTTCAATGAGGAGAAGCTGGCCACCTCCCAAGCCAAGGCCGCTCGCGACGTTGCCTTGGGTGACGCTGGTGATGCCCAGGGCCGCTGCAAGACGCTAGAGGACGAGATGCAAGGCCTACGCGACGAGCTCGCCAAGGAGGTCCGTAACCGCGAAGAGAAGGAGAAGGAGATGAAAACTTGAGAAGCTGCCGTCAGGGACCGGAATGTCAAGCTTGATGAGCATCGTGGCCGGTTGGAGACGCTGGAGCAGGCGTTGAAGGCGGAGAGGATCGAGCTGGACGGCAAGGCAAAGGTTCTAGCTGAGGATCGGGTGGCCTTCACGAAGCTGGAGGAGAAGGCTCGTGTAGCACTGAAGACGCTTTATGATGGCGGCTTAGAGAAGCCGTTGGCTGGCGCAGAGGACGGCCCCGCCGAGCTGCTTCCCTTCCTGGTCCGTGCACTCGAAGATGTCGCAGACGGCCTTGGCCCCATGGCCGAGGCCGAGGCGCGTGCCCTTTCTTCCGCGGCGCTGAAGCATGTCCTCAACCACGTATACCTTCGCGACCCCAACGTCGACCTCGATAGCCTGCTAGAACCTGTGAACGGCGAGCTTGCCGCTACTGCTGCTGAGGCTGTGAATGGCCGAGCTGAGACCTTGCTGGCGAGGTTCCGCACCTTCAGCGCCAGGCCTAGGCGAGATGCTGCCATCTCCGCGGCCTCAGGAGGTGGAGCCGCCCAGCGCGACCCTGCCACAAGCGATGGCGCCGCCGGAGAGTGATCCCTTCGTGGCTTGGGTCCTATTTTAATTCCTGCAACATGCATCATGCCTCGTGGAGGCGTTTAAACTTGCATTTGGCGTTGTGAAAACAATCTATGGCCTGTAATATTTGCTTTTGAATTCCTTAGGATTTGCATTTCTCCTTCCTATTTGCTTGTGTTCTACGTTGGCAGAGTCCGGCCCCGCGCATACCTCAACCGCCGTTAGCCCCGACCGGAGACCAGGACGGGACCAAGGAGTGAGGGGCTACATGACCAGTTAGGATCCTAAGTCGTGATGCTCAGGAGTCCCCCTTGACGCGCGAACAACAAGTAGGAAAGGGAGACATATGAGTGGATTTATCGTTCTACGTCGGCAGGGCCCGGCCCCGCGCATACCTCAGCCGCTGTTAGCCCCGACCGGAAACTAGGACGGGACTAAGGAGTGAGGGGCTACGTGACCAGTTAGGCTCCTGAGTCGCGATGCTCAGGAGTCCCCCTTGATGCTCAAACGGTCTTCGTACCTTGGCTCCGCTCGAGGAGTGGCGCGCGATGAACCAGGCCCGAGGGGCCTGGATGGGTGGCATGCGCCCGGGCATAGCCTGGACGTAGCCCCCGTCTCCAGCCCCCTCGCATGGTGCTCCCGAGGGGAGGCGTTACGGTAGGGCCGGACACTGAGCTCTGGGCTCCCCGAGGTTGATGCGGCCGTGGGCCACCCTCAGTTGTTTATCACCAGTGCAGAGCATAGCGCTTCCGTATGCGTACGGGCATAGCCGCTCCTCGGCAGTGTTGTCAGCCAGCGCGGAGCATGGTGCTTCCACTGGTACGTGGGAGGGGGGCCCCTCCAGGAGGAGCCCCCGGGGCGTGTACAGCCCGACAGGTGGCTGGCACGGTAGGGCTTGACAAGGTGTATCTGGGCACCCGTGAGCCAGCGCGGGACTCATGGGGCCCTACCTCAAGGCGGGTTGTGCCTAGCTCTGGGCCTTGTTTGTGGTGTGCTCCTGCAAGATTGATTAGATGCCAACGCTCTACATCCTCAGGTCGCGGCCCTCGAGCAAGCTCAACCGTTGCTGGTATGCCAGGTCGCGATGCCGTGGACAAGGCCAGGAGGTGAGGGCTGGAGAGACAGTAAGAGCCCGTGAGTCGTGATGCTCAGGTGCCCCCCTTTTAACGCGCAAGCGGATAGCATGAAGGAAAAAGGGGCGCCTCTGGAGGCATTAGGTAATAATCATGGCGGGCCAAATACACGACCTAGATAGATGCGAGAGCGATACATGCCACTGGGTCAGGCCCGAGCAGCTTAGGGATAATGCAGCCCGAGGGGCGCCCCCAACAAGGTAACCTAAAGGCATGAACAAAAGAGATACATGCCACAGGGACGGACCCACGTGGCCTGGGAATGATGCAGCCCTGGGGGCGCTCCCAGCTGAAATGAAACTTGAAAGGCGTCACCTGATACCGTTGGAGATGAAGGAATGCTGGAGTAGCTGACGACGCATGGTGTGGAAGCCGATCCTCACGAGCCCCCAGGGCCCAGAGCCTCGAGAGGCTCCGGGGGCGCAGCCGGCTCTTCAAGGACCATCTCCATCTCTGCCAGGACTGCACAATGCCTGACCTCCTGAGCCTCCAGGATGCTCCTCAGCAGGCGCTGATGAGCGGCAACCGTGTTCGGTAGATTGAGAGGCATGCGAACGTAGCTGTGGGGTGGACCCTCGCAATGTCCCACGCGCGAGGGCCAGAGGCGCTCTTGAGATGCGGCTCGGTTGAGTCCTGGTACGTCGATGCAGACGCGCAGCCCACCATCCTCACCTGGATGGGGAGCTACGACGGGTAAGCGGCGGCTGCCCCGCATGATTCTTGACTCCTGCAGCTCCTGAGTGTTTCTTGCGATGAACTCCTGAGGGTTTGGCCCTCCTTGCTTCACACCATCCAGAGGGAAACATGCTTTGAAACACGCCTCCAAGTGGTGCCCGAGCGCCTCCCTCGTGACCTTGGCAAAGTCAGTGGCCCTCCAGGAGAGAGCCCCCGAGCCTTGCCCGAGGAGGGCGCCGGGCGCGCCTTCCTATGCGACAGAGGGAGGTGCCCCTTGGTCGGGCGCGGATCCTGGCGCGGCACCCCTGGATGTGCCTGTCTCCTGATGGTTCGGACCAGGTGATGTTTTCTTCTTCTTAGGGACTGCCTCGGGAAGGCTCCCGCTCCTGCGATCTGGGTCTTCGATTGCCACGGCCTGGAAGACACGCTCGAGAGAACACACTGCATCCTTCTCCTCGCAGGGGACTGTGATGACTCCACCGCTTCCTGACATCTTGAGGACATTGTATCCATGGTGAGTCACCTCCATAAACTTGGCCACGGCCGGATATCCAAGGATGGCGTTGTGGGGCAGGCGAATGTGGGCGACGTCAAAGTCGATGAGCTCAGTGAGGTAGTTTGTGCGCTGTCCGAAGGTGACAGCGAGGCAGATCTGCCCTATCGGAGTGGTAGAACCGTCAGTGACTCCTGAGAAGGACTTGGTTGGCTGAAGCTGATCATACGACACTTGAAGATTGTTGAAGGTTTCAATAGACACAATGTTGAGTCCTGCTCCACCATCAATGAGGGTCCTGGTGACCTGCACATTGCCGACACCAGCTGTTGCTGCGCACTTGAGTTGATCTGCTGAACTGAACGTGATGGCACACATGGACCACCTGAGAGGGCCCGAGGCTTCGGTTTTTGCGAGGACTGCATTCACCTCGCGAGCAAACTGCTTGAAAATGCGCTGAGAGGCCGGGGCTTGAGCTCCGCCTAGGATGCAAGCAATTGCGCACGGCTCCTGGAAGCCCCCAGCCCCCTTGTCCTGATGCTGGTCTTCATTCCTCCTTGGTGGTGGCGGCAACGGAGGGAGGCCTGCATTGCCTTGCGGGCAGTCCTCCGAGGCTGAACTCTCCAACCTCCCTCATGAGGCTGGTCCTGCCAGCGGTCCTCGCGAGGTCGGTCACGCCACCCCTGGCGAGGGCCACAGTCTTCCCATCGTCCTCCACCTCTTCCTCCTCCACGGCCGTAGCCCCGATCGTTGCGCTCGGGGCGTTGGCCGATACGTTCATCTCGCACAGCCCTGAGCTCCTGGCATTCATTGGTGTTGTGGGTGTGGAGGTCGTGGTACACGCAGTACCGGCTATCCTTGGACGACTCCGGCTGATCCCTACCTCGCTTGGTATTTGGCTCAGCTGCGAGCACAACTGCTCCTTTGTGCTTCACGTCCTTGACCTTGGGCTTCTTCTCTTCCGGATCAGCAGCTGGAAGCTCGACGAGGGAGAGGCGTCCTTCCTCGGCCCTGGCGCACTTGGTTGCCAAGTTGAAGAGCTCCAGAGAGGTGCACAAGTCCTCGTGGATTGCTAGCTCTTCCTTCATCTTGATGTCTCGAACGCCATCGGAGAAGGCTGAGATGATGGCCTCCTCAGTCACCCTGGCGATCTTAAGGCGGGCGTTGTTGAAGCGTTGGATGTACTTTTGTAGGGTCTCCCCTGACTGTTGCTTGATGCGGCGCAAGTCACTCATGGCCGGGGGCCGGTCACGAGTTCCCTGGAAGTTGGCGATGAAGCGAGTGCGCATCTCGTCCCAAGAGGAGATCGTGCTGGGAGGAAGGTTGAGGAGCCATGTACGGGCGCCATCCTTGAGCGCCATGGGACACCAGTTCGCCATGACCTTTTCATCCCCGTTGGCTGCCTCGATGCCAACTCGTAGAGCTGGAGGAACTCCGCGGGGTCAACAGTGCCGTCATAGCGTGGAGGCAGATCTGACTTGAACTTGCCCGACCAGGCCATGGTGCGCAGCTCGGCGGTGAAGGCACGACAACCTGCAATGGCCACAGGGGGCCTTTGGTGACGAAGGGCTTGATCTTGGAGATCTCCGCGCTCTGCCGCCAGGAGTAGCGCGGGCTCTTGGCGCGCTGGAGCAGGAGCGCGGTCATGACATGCCGGTGCAGGGAGCACGCGAGCACCTTCTTGAGGGCGGGGGATCTCTTGGCAGCTCTTTTCTTGCTGCGCGGGTGCTGGACGCGGTGGGTCCCGTCCAGGGGCCGCACGCCTTGGGGCTAGGGCGCCTTCTTGAAGGGAAGGCGGCGGAAGCGCCTATGGAGCTGCGTTGCCTGCACAGGACGGAGGGCGATGCAGTGAGAGGGACGGCGCAGGGGATCCCCCTGCAGCGCTGACGAGCTCGGTGATGCGGGCAAGCCACTCGTCGTAGAGATCGTTGACAGGGAAGTAGTACAGGAGCTCACGTGCCAGGAGCAATGCGGCGTGCGTGTCCGCGGGAGCGCAACGAGCGTGCAACGACGAGCCCACTGGAGTCAGCGACGGGGTAGCGGTGCGGCCTTCCCGCTGCACCGAGGGATGCAGGGACGACGCCTGCTTCTCGTTCCCCGCCGGGCCGGTGGCAGTGTGGGCGGCAGGCGACGGGGAACGACGGGGAGGCCCACCGACGGGGGCCGTCTGGGCGACATGGGCCGCGAGAGCAGCCCGGCGCTCGGCATGGGCTCAACGAGCGTCATACATGGATGCAATGGACGGCGAAACGCAAGACGGCGGAACACACGATTCCGCGCACCCCTACCTGGCGCCCCAAATTTCGGATTGCGGGTTCCGGCAGACCCTTGATGTTCGAACTCTAGGGTGTGCGTGAAGATCCCTCCTCTACCAACTCGTGTCTCGTCGCCTCGCAAAGGATCTAGGCTATTCGATGAACAACACAAGAGACGCAATGTTTATACTAGTTCAGGCCACCATTGTGGTGTAATACCCTACTCTAGTTTGTGGTGTGGTGGATTGCCTCTGGGCTGACGAAGAACAGTACAAAGGAAGAACAACCTCGCGAGGGGTGTTCTTGTGGTGGTGTTGTCCCTTTGGAGGGGTTGATTCCAGATGCCTCTATGCTATGGTGGCTAGCCCTATATATAGAGTAAGAGGCCCTGGTCCTCTTCCCAAATATTGAGCGGGAAGGGCGCCAACAATTGGCCATTTTGAAGGGGAACATCCAGTACACTTATCCTGACTAAAGTCGGTCCTGGCCTGTCAAAGACTCTGACGATGACGCCGTCCTAGGCTCCACGGTGACCTCCTTCCTGTCGTTCCGCTGGTCTTGGTCTTGTTGCACCGAAATGGTAGCCTTTGCCTGATGCCTTGGCCTGTGCTTGCTCCCTTTGCACCAAAGGGGAAACAAGGACACTACGCAGGCTGGCGCCCACCTGGCCTCGATCGTCATGGCTTGCGTCACGGGCACCTCACGAGGTACCCCTGCCTTGATCTCTCCGCCTCCTCGTGAGCTAGCCTTACGCGGCTACTCCTGAGGAAGCTTTCCTGTCGTCCGCCCCACGAGGCTTGGTCCCTCGCGAGGGTCTTGATCTTGAGTGGATGAAGATGGGTCGCACTGGGCCATTGCTTGAGCCACGCCGTAGGCCGCAGGCAGGCAAGTCTGGGGACCCCCGTTCCCAGAACACCGACAACGGCCACCTGGCAGATGGTGGGGGTGCACAGCATCGGGAGCGCGCCCGGACAGGCGGGGTTGGAGGGGTGATCATCGGCCTTGGGCGCCACCCAGCCCGGGGGGTTTCTCGCCACTTGAGGGCGGCGCCGATCTGGCGGGCGAACGGCTTGACGTGGCGGCTCGAAGGTGGTGCGTGTGATCCGCCCAGGATGGCCGCGTCGACTGGGGGTGCCGGCACGACGTGATGGGCAAGGAAGAGGTCGCACAATTCCTCCCAGGAGGCCACAGAAGCCGCTGGCAGGTGGAGGAGCCACATGCGCGAGACGGTGGTGAGAACCATGGGCAGCCAGTTCGCCATGACCTTGTCGTCGCCCCCGGCCTTGAGGACGGCTTCTTCATACGCCAACAGGAAGGCCTGCAGGTCGGCCATGCCGCCGTAGCATGGTGGCACGTCTGGCTTGAACTTGCACGGCCACTGCACCTATCGCAAGGCAGGGACCAGGGCTTGGAGCCCCCTGGTCTCCGCGCCGGTGCCAACGGCTGGAGGGGGCGGTGCGCTGGCCGCCATGAGGGTAGAGCGCGGTGTCGGTGGGGAACGGGTCGACGGAAGGGAGAGCTCTGGTGCACCCCTACCTGGCGCGCCAAATGTCGGGTTTCGGGTTCCGGCAAACTCTGGGGTGCGCGCGAAGATCTCTCTCCTACCAACTCACGTCTCGAAGCCTCGCAAAGAATCTAGGCTGGAAAGAAGAACACACAAGGGACACGAGGTTTATACTGGTTCAGGCCACCATTGTGGTGTAATACCCTACTCCAGTGTGTGTGTGGTGGATTGCCTCAGGGGCTGATGATGAACAATACAAAGGAAGAACCGCCTCGCGCGGGGAGGAGTCCTTGTGTTGGTGTGGGTGGTTCTGGCTAAGGTTCGATTGGTCGATCCCCTGCCTTGAGAATGGCTAGTCCTATTTATAGAGGCGTTGGTCCTCTTCCCAAATATTGAGCGGGAAGGGCGCCAACAATTGGCCATTTTGAAGGGGAACATCTAGTACACTTATCCTGACTAAAGTTGGTCTTTGACTTCCAAAGACTTTGACAGTGACGCTGTCTTGGGCTTCACGGTGACCTCCATCCTGCCGTTCCGCTGGTCTTGGTCTTGTTGCACCGTAACGGTAACATTTTCCTGATGCCTTGGCCTGTGCTTGCCCCCTTTGCACCGAAGGAGAAACAAGGACACTGCGCAGGCCGGTGCCTGCCTGGCGCCCGCCTGGTCTCGATTGTCATGGCTTGCATCACGGGCACCTCGCGAGGTACCCCTGCCCTTGATCTCTCCACCTCCTCGCGAGACCGCCTGATGAGGTTGCTCCTGAGGAAGCTTCCTGTCGTCCGCCCCGCGAGGCTTGGCCCCTCGCGAGGGTCTTGAGCTTGAGCTGATGAAGCTGGGCTGCACTGGGCCTCCGCCTGAGCCACGCCGCAGGCCGCAGGCAGGCAAGTCTAGGGACCCCCGTTCCCAGAACGCCGACAAGTACTTAGAGTAATGATTTGCTTTATTATACTAACGGATCTTACCGAGTTTTTGTTGATGTTTTGTGTGGATGAAGTGTTCGAAGATCGAGGAGGTCTCGATATGAGAAGAAGGAAGAGAGGCAAGAGCTCAAGCTTGGGGATGCCCAAGGCACCCCAAGTAAATATTCAAGGAGACTCAAGCGTCTAAGCTTGGGGATGCCCCGGAAGGCA
The DNA here is from genome assembly GCF_002162155.2 of Triticum dicoccoides. NCBI lineage: Eukaryota > Viridiplantae > Streptophyta > Magnoliopsida > Poales > Poaceae > Triticum > Triticum dicoccoides. The sequence continues at coordinate 574,064,721 of NC_041389.1, read as the reverse complement.
TCCCCTCTTTCTTCAACAAGTATCGGTATGTTTTCGGATTCGTTTCATTCATCTGATTTGTGCAAATCTTGGAGCGTCTTTTGCCTTTAGTTTTCACTTTTCTTTTATGCACCATGCTGGTATGAGATACTCCTTGGTTGATTTATAGAATTCCCATTGCACTTCACTTAAATCTTTTGAGTATGGCTTTATAGAATGCTTCATGTGCTTCACTTATATCATTTGAAGTTTGGATTGCCTGTTTCTCTTCACTTAGAAAACCGCCATTTATAGAATGCTCTTTTTCTTCACTTATATTTGTTAGAGTGTGGGCATATATTTTTTAGAAAGAATTAAACTCTTTTGCTTCACTTATACCTATTTAGAGAGATGACAGGAATTGGTCATTCACATGGTTAGTCATAAAATCCTACATAAAACTTGTAGATCACTGAATATGATATGTTTGATTCCTTGCAATAGATTTGCAATAAAGAGATGATAATATGTGGGAGGTTCTAGTAAATGGTTGTGTTTAGTATAGATATTGGTGTTAAGGTTTGTGATTCCTGAATCATGCACGTATGGTCTCCTAACTATGTAACCAAATTGGCGCGTATTGTATTTTGATTGTTTATCTTTGAGTGAAGGTCGGGGGCACGCGATGGTTAACTCCTACCAACCTCCCCCCTAGGAGCATGCGTAGTAGTACTTTGCTTCGAGGGCTAATAAATTTTTGCAATAAGTATATGAGTTCTTTATGACTAATGTGAGTCCATGGATTATACGCACTCTCACCCTTCCATCATTGCTAGCCTCTTCGGTGCCGTGCATTGCCCTTTCTCACCTCGAGAGTTGGTGCAAACTTCGTCGGTGCATCCAAACCCCGTGATATGATACGCTCTATCACACATAATCCTCCTTATATCTTCCTCAAAACAGCCACCATACCTACCTATTATGGCATTTCCATAGCCATTTCGAGATATATTACCATGCAACTTCCATCATCATCATATACATGACTTGAGCATTCATTGTCATATTGCTTTGCATGATCGTAAGATAGCTAGCATGATGTTTCCATGGCTTGTCCATTTTTTGATGTCATTGCTATGCTATATCATTGCACATCCCGGTACACCACCGGAGGCATTCATATAGAGTCATATCTTTGTTCTGGATATCGAGTTGTTGAGTTGTAAGTAAATAAAAGTGTGATGATCATCATTATTAGAGCGTTGCCCCAGTGAGGAAAGGATGATGGAGACTATGATTCCCCCAACAAGTCGGGATGAGACTCCGGACTTATGAAAAATAAAAGAGACCAAAGAAGCCCAAATAAAAAAGCGACCAAAGAAGCCCACCAAAAAAAGTAGAAAATAAAAAAAATGAGAGAAAAAGAGAGAAGGGGCAATGTTACTATCCTTTTACCACACTTGTGCTTTAGAGTAGCACCATGATCTTCATATAGAGAGTCTCTTATGCTTTCAGTTTCATATACTAGTGTGAATTTTCATTATTGAACTTGGCTTGTATATTACGATGATGGGCTTCCTCAAATGCCCGAGGTCTTCATGAGCAAGCAAGTTGGATGCACACCCACTTAGTTTCAGTTTGAGCTTTCATACACTTATAGCTCTAGTGCATCCATTGCATGGCAATCCCTACTCCTCGCATTGACATCAATTTATGGGCATCTCCATAGCCCGTTGATTAGCCGCGTCGATGTGAGACTTTCTCCCTTTTTGTCTTCTCCACATAAACCTCCACCATCATATTCTATTCCACCTATAGTGCTATATCCATGGCTTGCGCTCATGTATTGCGTGAGGGTTGAAAAAGCTAAAGCGCGTTAAAAGTATGAACCAATTGCTTGGCTGACACCGGGATGAGCATGAGGGGTACCTTGTGTTAAGAAAAGGGAGCATACAAGACTATATGATTTTGTAGGGATAACATTCTTTAGCATTGATATTTTGAAAGACATGATTGTTTGTTGGGATGCCCGAAGTATTATTGTTTTTATGTCAAATGATAGACTATTGCCTTGAATCACTCGTGTCTTAATATTCATGCCATGATTAGATTACATGATCAAGATTATGATAGGTAGCATTCCACATCAAAAATTATCTTTTTTATCATTTACCTACTCGAGGATGAGCAGGAATTAAGCTTGGGGATGCTGATACGTCTCCGTCGTATCTATAATTTTTTATTGTTCCATGCCAATATTATTCAACTTTCATATACTTTTGGCAACTTTTTTATACTATTTTTGGGACTAACATATTGATCCAGTGCCCAGAGCCAGTTCTTGTTTGTTGCATGTTTTATGTTTCACAGAAAACCCATATCAAACGGAGTCCAAATGGGATAAAAACAAACGGAGAATATTTTTGGAGTATTTGTGATATTTGGGAAGAAGAATCGACGTGAGATGGTGCCCGAGGGGGCCACGAGGCAGGGGGTATGCCCCAGGGGGGGGGCGCCCCTGACCCTCGTGGGCACCCCGTAAGGCGGTTGTTGCTGTTCTTTGCCTGCAAGAAAGTTAACTTTCGGGAAAAAATCATGGTGAAGGTTTCAATCCAATCTGAGTTACGGATCTCCGGGAATATAAGAAACGGTGAAAGGGCAGAATTAGAAACGCAGAAACAGAGAGAGACAGAGAGACAAATCCAATCTCGAAGGGGCTCTCGCCCCTCCCATGCCATAGAAGCCAAGGACTAGAGGTGAAACCCTTCTCCCACCTAGGGAGAAGGTCAAGGAAGAATAAGAAGAAGGGGGCTCTCTCCCCCTTGCTTCCGGTGGCGCCGGAACGCCGCCAGGGGCCATCATCATCATCGCGATCTACACCAACACCTCCCTCATCTTCACTGACATCTCCATCACCTTCCCCCATCTATATTCAGCAGTCCACTCTCCCGCAACTCGTTGTACCCTCTACTTGAACATGGTGCTTTATGCTTCATATTATTATCCAATGATGTGTTGCCATCCTATGGTTTCTAAGTAGATTTTCGTTGTCCTATCGGTAATTAGTGAATTGCTATGGTTGGTTTAATTTGCTTGTGGTTATGTTGTTGTCCTATTGTGCCCTCCGTGTCGCGCAAGCGTGAGGGATTCCCACTGTAGGGTGTTGCAATACGTTCATGATTCGCTTATTGTGGGTTGCCTAAGTGACGGAAGCATAAACCCCGAGTAAGGGGGTTGTGGCATATGGGATAAAGGGGACTTGATGCTTTAATGCTATGGTTGGGTTTTACCTTAATGATCTTTAGTAGTTGTGGATGCTTTCTAGAGTTCCAATCATAAGTGCATATGATCCAAGAAGAGAAAGTATGTTAGCTTATGCCTCTCCCACATAAAACTTGCTATCGCTCTAGTAAAGTAGTCAATAGCTTAGGGGAAATTTCACAACTCCTACCACCACTTTTCCACACTCACTATATTTACTTTATTGCTTCTTTATCTAAACAGCCCCTACTTTTTATTTACCTGCTCTTTATTATCTTGCAATTCTATCCAACAACACCTACAAAGTACTTCTGGTTTCATACTTGTTCTAGGTAAAGAGAACGTCAAGCGTGCGTAGAGTTGTATCGGTAGTCGATAGAACTTGAGGGAATATTTGTTCTACCTTTAGCTCCTCGTTGGGTTCGACACTCTTACTTATCGAAAGAGGCTACAATTGATCCCCTATACTTGTGGGTTATCACAGATCCGGATAGCTTCTGGAGCTCGGCCCATAGGGTCATCTGTTCGTTCAGCAACAATGGACGTTTGGCATGCTGAATTGCGACCAGAAAAGCTTTTCCGTCGCGTATCCTTCTTGCGCTTGGAAAAACTGCATCGCGTCGGAGATACTCTTCAGCAAGTCCAAAAATGCATCTCGAGAACTCCACACTTGGTTAAGCGGGGCATACTTCGGATCGCCAAATTTAGTTTGCAATAAGAAGGGCTTACCAGCCGTGATCTCCCCCAGCTTGTCGGATCTCCTCCCGAGCCACTCTAGACTCAGACCGTGCTTCTCTCGCCTCTTGTAAGCCTTGTCCAGATTAGCCGCTTTGGTTTAATTATCTTTTTCGAGCAATTCGCATTGGCCAGTGGCATCCTTTAGCTCAAGCACCATAGTAGATATTATCTCCTCGCACTGGCGCCGAGCAGCCTGTTCGGCCTTCAATTCAGCAGCCGCCTCTTTGGCAGCCACATTACTCATCCTGGCTTGCTCCTTGGCCTGGGCAAGCTCAGCCCGAAGGGACTCAACTACGGCGACACTATCTGCAGTTATGCATATAAAATTCTCAGTGTCACACCAATTTCATAATAATAGCATGTACTGAGCGCCCCAAAGACATACCCTGCGCCCTTCGAGCCAGCTATTAATAAGCGTGATGTCAGCATCCGCTACATCAACTTTCTGCTTCAGATGTGCTACCTCCGTAGCTTGGGCAGTCACCACGGATGTAACAGCCTATGTTTTAATTAGTCAGAACATTTCTTGGGTATATATTTGTTGACCCTCTGATCGCCTCCCTTTGGACGCCAACCAGAGTCTCAGGGGCTACTATCTGTACACAGGCGCATTTTGCGTTTGTAGCATTATTGAAAATATTACATTACATACATCGAAGCATCCTAGCAGGTCCATAAAGGCTTCATCCAATCCGCTTTTTGCGGACAAAACCCTCTCAACCACCGTACCCATCTAGGTATGATGTTCCTCTGAGATGGACGCATGTTGCAATGTGTCCATCAATGTATCCGGCGCCTCCGGATCTGGAGCAGTATGCGCCGTCCCTTGGAAACCGGATAGTCAGGGGCCTTTGTTGTTGTTCCTTGTAGGGTCCGCACTCCCCGAACCCTGGGCAGCCGAAGTGTCATCTTTGGGCCCGGCCCTCACTGTCCCTCACACCGTTTGTTGATCGGGCAAGATCCTTTAGGACGACACCTCGGTGTCGTCCGCCTTATCAGGCAAGGAGATTTGTGGAGGCGTCTCACTCTCCATCATCTCTGGAAGAAGATCCCCCAAGGAGGAAGAATGTTGAGGAAGGTTGCATGCCGGACTGCAAACATATATTTTAAAATGTTTCTCTGGCAACCAGGAAAGACCGGGATATGTTTAAAACACCCTTGTTCACTTACGATTCAGCTAGGGGCCTGCCTTTATGGAGAGACTGTGTGTCAACGTCACCTCCCGAACCAGAGCCCCCTGATAGGGATATCTTCCCTCGCTTAGAAGCCCTTATCTTCAGGTCTTCAGAGGCGGTCCTTTTCTTCCCACAAGGAGAAGGGACGTCAGTTTTTCCTTTCCTTCCGTCTTCGGAAGAGGGAGTTCCGATCTCCCTGGATCGGATGCTGGCAAGCCTCTAGAATGAGGGCCTCCTTGGGCCTCCTTGCTCTCCTCCTTGTCTTCCCTCACTGGCACTTGATAGGGTATCGGAGCCAGCATCCTTGTTAACACCGGATCAGCTTAGGATTCGGGAAGAGGGGCCGAACACCTAATTCTCTCTGCCTTCTTTATCCAGCCCTGGCCGAGTACGATTTTCTCAGTACATTGTTATGAGAATTGGACTAAAGTGTGTTCGGGAGTTAAGTGCTTACCGAGGTATCCCGATGATTGCAGTCAAGGTCGATGTCTTCTGTAGTATCCGGCCACTGTTTTCGTGTGTCGAAGAATAATTTCCACATTCCTCCGAGCATCATGCCAGAGAAGTGATGAAGGGTTCGTGGTCCTTCCGGATTGAACTCCCACATGCGGAGAGGCCGTCGCTGGCACGGTAGGACCCGACGGACTAGCATTACTTGGATTACATTGATAAGACTGGTGTCCTTTTCAATAATGCTCCGAATGCGGCTTTGCAACATCCGCACTTCATCAATGGATCCCCAGTCTAACCCCTTATTAATCCATGATGCAAGCTGTAATGGAGGGCCAGAATGGAACACAGGTGTAGCTGCCCACTTTTTTACCACGGGGTTCAGTCATGTAAAACCACTCCCATTGCCATAGGTCGGAAGTTTCTGTGAAGGATCCCTTTGGCCAAGGATTATTGGAGAGCTTGCTTATTGCAGCACCTCCACACCCCGCTTTTTTCCCGTCGACGACCTTCAGTTTCACATTAAAGGTCTTGAGCCATAAGCCGAAGTGTGGGGAAATACGGAGGAAGGCCTCACACATGATTATAAATGCCGAGATGTGAAGGAAGGAATCTGGAGCTAGATCATGAAAATCTAGCCCATAATAAAACATGAGCCCTCAAACGAAGGGATGAAGAGCAAATCCTAGCCCTCAGAGGAAGTGAGAGATGAATACAACCCTCTCATTGGATCTGAGAGTAGGAATAACCTGCCCTTGAGCAGGAAAGCCTATGGAGAATTTCCGCAGTCAAGTATCTTGCCTCTCGAAGCTTCGCGATATCCTCCTTTGTGATAGAGGAGGCCACCCACAGGCCTTGAAGGCTGGATCCGGACATGACGGGGAAGTGTGAAACGACTGGATTGAACCTTGGGTGCTGGAACTCGAGGTGGGAGAAGTTGAGGAAAGGACTAGCATAGAAGAAAAAAGACAGGTCTTAGCCCCTTTATAAAGGCGGCGAATATCAAACGTCCCCTCCACGACCTCAAAACATGCCTATTCCCAAGGAATCATGCCAATAGAATGGTTGGGTTACCCACGCCCATGTTAATGAGAATCCCGCAATAAGGAGACACGATCTCTGGTTTGACAAGACGTGCCAATGAAACCGCTTCTCAAAACATGGAGTGGCAGGCTAGAAAATGATTCGAAATAATGGCCGAGCAGTGACATCATGTTACGCTACAAAAATTGTCAGCGGATTGAACTCGTGAAATATTATATTCTCTACGGTTGTGTGTGGTAATTGTTTTGTAGAGCCGGACACGATTCTTGTGTTCGAAGACTATTTTGGAGTATTCGAAGAAGGAACCCGCCTTGCAATGCCGAAGACAATCTGCGCGCCAGACACCTCGTCATTGAGGCCTGGTTCAGGGACTACTGAGGGAGTCCTGGATTAAGGGGTCCTCGACCGTCTGGACTGTCGATATGGGCCGGACTGATGGACTATGAAGATACAAGACAGAAGACTCTGTCCCGTGTCGGGATGGGACTCTACTTGGCGTGGAAGGCAAGCTTGGCATTCGGATATGTAGATTCCTTTCTCTGTAACTGACTTTATACAACCCTAGCCCCCTCCGGTGTCTATATAAACCGGAGGGTTTAGTCCGTAGGACACAATTATAATCATATAGGCTAGACTTCTAGGGTTTAGCCATTACGATCTCGTGGTAGATCAACTCTTGTAATACTCGTATTCATCAAGATCAATCAAGCAGGAAGTAGGGTATTACCTCCAAAGAGAGGGCCCGAATCTGGGTAAACGTCGTGTCCCCCGTCTCCTGTTACCATCGACCTTAGACGCACAGTTCGGGACGCCCTACCCGAGATCCGCTGGATTTGACACCGACACCGGTGTTCTGCTGATGGGGCTCATCATCGTCTTCACTTGGAGTCCCATTTCCCTTGTGTTCGATATTTAACTTACCAGCCTGTTTGAAAACCCAACAATTCCTATTGGTGTGGTTTGCAGGCTTATCAGGTGTGTCATTAATCTGACAGAGCCTCTCGAGGATTTAATCTAAGCTGGATGGCCCGTCTTTGTTGCCTTTGAAAGGTTTCTTCCGCTGACCGGACTTAGGACCGCTGAATCCGGCATTGGCTGTCGTATCGTCTGCGTCGTTGTTATTGTTGTTCCGACATTTGTTTTTATTGCAGCAAGGTTTACCATTACTGTCCCGCACCTCGGAGGTGCCGGGGTCACCCGAGTTGTTGCTTCTACGAGCCAACCAGCTGTCTTCGCCTGCACAAAAGTGGGTCATGAGTGTTGTTAAGGCTGCCATGGTCTTCGACTTTTCTTGCCCAAGGTGTCGGTCGAGCCATTCGTCACGGACGCTGAGCTTAAAGGCCGCTAAGGCTTCAACGTCCGGACAGTCTACGATCTGGTTCTTTTTAGTTAAGAACCGATTCTAAAGCTTGTGGGTTAATTCGCCTGGCTGCTGGATTATGTGACTCAAGTCGTCGGCATCCGGTGGCCGGACCTAAATGTCCTGAAAGTTGGCCCTAAAAGCATCTTCCAAGTCTTCCCAGGTTCCAATGGAATTTCCTGGGAGGCTGTTTAGCCAGTGCTGTGATGGTCATTTCAACTTTAGAGGAAGATATTCAATGGCGTGGAGATCATCTCCTCGAGCCATATGGATGCGGAGAAGGAAGTCTTCAATCTAGACTGCCGGATCCGTCATCCCATCGTACTGTTCAATAATTATGGGTTTAAATCCTTCCGGAAATTGGTGTTCCATAACCTCATCGGTAAATCATAGGGGTGTGCGGCCCCTCTATATCGGGCAATATCGCGGCGGAGATCGGCTGACATTTGAGTTCGGTTCTGATCCTGAATATAGTAACGGTCGTCACGCCGGGCTTCATAGCCATTGTCTCGTGCCGGGGCACGGCCCCTTGATCCGTAGATTGATCTGCTCTGACCAGCTTTATTGGCTAGGCCATGTTGCAAGTCGTACATGTATTCTGCAACTGCCATCTCCCTGCCTCTTCAGCGAGGGGGTGTGGGTTGATGTTCGGCTTGATATGTCGTTTTATCCCGCCCACGTGGTGGTCGGTCTGGTTGGTCTGCCTGATTATACTTTGACGGTATTGGCTCAAGGGCTTCATCATCGAATTGTGGCAGCAGCTTGTGCTTAGGGTAACTTTTAACAGGTCGCTCATGGCCGTATTCCTCGGCGGCCAAGACATTAGTCCACCTTTCGTTCAACGTATCTTGCTCGGCTTTGAGCTGTTGTTGCTTCTTCTTCAGGCTCCAGGCTGTAGCAATGAGCTGTCGCTTAAAGTGTTCTTGGTTGAGGGGTTCCTTTGGGACAATGAAGTCTTCGTCACCGAGGCTAACCTCCTCTTCAGATTCTGACATATAATTGATGTCCGCTGCATCTTTGTTGTCAGCGTGTCCGGGGCTATATTCACCCTCTTCCCTTTCGTCCTATTCGGACGTGGGCTCGATGGGGTATTCGGGATCTTCGACATCATCTGGAGTCTCATTATCTCCGATACCGGTATTGCTATCCTTTGACTGATGCGATCGTGAGCACCGTCGTTGACGTCGGTGCTTTGGTAGTTTATCGACGGGTTTGTCCTCATCTGGGCTAAGGTTATCCTCGTCGTTCTTTCGAGTGTCCACCATGTACACATCGTAGGTTGAGGTGGCCGTCCAACGCCCCGTGACGGGTGGGACTTAACTTGGTTCTGTGTTGGCATCGTCGTCCATGTCATCGATGTCTTCGGATGCATAGTCCAACATGTTGGTTAAGTCCTCGATACTGGCTATTAAGTGGGTGGTGGGTGGGGCGTAAAATTCCGCTCTCTCAGTGTAACATCCCAAATTTTCAATTTGGAATGTTATACATTAGATCATTATTGCATATCATATTTTATTGCATTTTGGCTTGATCCTAGAAATTCTACGCAACTCAAGGACCCACAGAGAGACTTGGGGATTTTGTTATTTCCATATTTGAGTTTTCTCAAATTTTGAAAATAGAATCATTTGATTTTAATTATTTTATCTTCAAATATTTCTAATATAAAAATAAGAGAGAGGGAATAAAATGACTATCCCAAAATAAAGAAATATTGAGGATTTAATAAAAAAATCAAATAAGATTTCATTTCGGAGTTTATCGCTATTTTATTTGAATTTAGGAAAAATGTGTGTTTTTCAAAATTGCATTTAGGCCCCAAATAAATGTTCATCTTGTCCGGCTTATTTTTAGAGGACAGTGAAAATTTATTTCGGGATTTTTGGAGTCCGTTAAGTATTTCTTTTCTTTCTTTTTCTGCACATCAGAATATTAAAAAAAACGAAACCGACCTCGTGCCGTATTCGGCCAGGACTCCGCCTGGCCGGCCCCTTTAAATAGTGCACCCCCGAGCCGCCCCAGCCCAGCCCACCCCGCCGCCCTAACCCTAGCAGCCGCCAGCCACCACCGCCGACGCCCGACGCCGCCGATCGCCGCCGCCCCACCGGAGCCGACCGCCGTCGCCACCCATTGACCCGCCGCCGCCGCCGTTGACCCACCGGAGGTAGTCGCCGTCGCTGCCGCGGTTTTCGAGAGAAAACCGTCGGGTTTTTTTAAGAACCCGGTTTATTTTTTTATATAGATCGGTTTTATTTTTTTCTGTTTTAGTTTATTTAGCGGACGTTCATCCGTACGTTCGTTTTAACGAACAGTTTTCGTAGTTTAGCCACAGACAGCGAACATTCGTTCATTAGCCTGTTCGTCTGTTTTTCTTTTTCTCGGATTTTCCGCGATTATTTCTGATCGTGATTTCTGATCCGATTTTCGTTCTAGTATAACTTTTCGCTCGTTTATCGGAAACAGGCGATCCAAGCGCCTAGAGTTTTGTCTCGAAACCCTCTTTCCGTTTAACCAACTCAAACAAGTTTTTGCTAATGTAAAATTTGACTTAGGTCTAGATTAGTAAATGAAGCTTGTTTTTTCGCCGTTTGACTTTCGTTGCTTCGTTTGTTTTGATTCTTTTTGCAAACTGGAGTTCTTAAGTTGAACTTTCTGGTTAGATCTCTTATTTGAGTTTTGCCTATGCATTAGATGAGTGCTTATTGTATGCTTGTTTGTTTGTGATAGAGTACCCGGAGTGCGCTGCTTGCTACTACGAGTCTCTAGGTTTCACGGATCATCAGCAAGGCAACTAACACTTTGATCATACCTTTTTACTACCCAGTTTTATTGCATTAGATCAATCCTCAAACAATTGCATGCTTAGGATGTGATTAATATGTGAGTTTTTAGGAAGCAGATGAGGTAGTACCTATTACCTATTTTATTATCAAAACTTTGGGAGTTACTTCTACGTTTGCTTATATTGCTATCCTATGCTAGTAGACGTGGATTGGGTGAGTGTATCCATGATAGATGTGAGATTGTTAATTAATGGTTAACTTAAGGTGGCAACTTAAATTCACATCTGGGTGGATTGAGGCACCTGGGGAACCCAGTGTTGCCTGTATTTTTGGAAATCCCGGGGTACCGTGTGATTCTCCTGTGGACCGCCACCCAGGCTCAAAGGGATCATGAGATTATTCATGCTAGAAACTTCCGTGTGCAGCCGCAAGCTACTATGGGCTCTAGCATAGTTGAGTATGTTGTGTGACCTATTTCAGTGGTAGACTAGCAGATGTAGGGGATGTAGGTTGGTATTGTCTACCCAGAGTAAAGAGTTAATACTTCTGAAAGATTGTGTCTCGGTCATCCGTTTCTCAAACATCATGTAGTGCGAGAAATCAAGCGGAGGAGATCGAGTCTTGCGGGGAAAAGTGCTCAAACCTCTGGAGAGTGTACAAACTATTCATGGTTAGCCGTGTCCCCGGTTATGGACGTTTTGAGTATCTAGTATTTGGATTTTCATGTGAATCTCACCATGTTACTTAATTAAATTTTGTTGGGTTAATGATGATGCTTAATTGGGATTGAGTTGGAGGAACCTTCTCAATGTTTAACAACCACCATGATAGTTAAATAAAATTTATTCCTTTGTTGTAGAAAAAAATTGGCTTTATGCAAAACTGTAACCATAGAGCTTTCCACCAGCCATATATGCATGTAGTGATAGCATTATCCTATTCATTACTCTCTATGTGTTATATTGCCAGCATATTCCATGTGCTGACCCGTTTTCAGGCTGCAACGTTCATGTTGCAGACTTTTCAGACGACGAGTAAGGTGCCTTAGGTCGTGGTCTTATACTCAGTGACGCCGTTGGAGTTGATGGACTCGCTTATCTTCCAAGCCTTCCACAATTATCGTTATTAGATGGCCTTAAGCCATATTTATTGTAATAAGTTCTCTTTTGAGACATTCGATGTAATAAGTGTGTGATTGATACTCTATTATAAATCCTTCAAGTATTGTGCGCGTCAGCATTATCAATCCAGGGATGACACTGATGCACAGAGATCAGACTGTTTGAGGTCTGCTCGCTACAAGATGGTATCAGAGCACACGCTGACTGTTGGATACGACCACTAAGCTAAAGCCCTAGATCACTACTCTCTCTTCTAATTTCTGACTCCTCATCTTTTCTACTCTTTTAGGATGGCAGATGCAAAGAACAAGTTCACGCAACCGGATGAAGATACATCCTTTGGACACCACTTGAAGGAAGTCACTAGATACCTGAACATCAGAGTACCAAGCTTCATCGGGACCTACATCGCCACTTTACCAGAAGAGGAGCATTGGATGATTCAAGTTCAAGTTCCAGGAAGGACATTCATGCCCGTCACTGAGCCCATAGAGTTTTATTTTGATGCACCAACCTGGAGTCTAGGAAAGAGCATGGCAGCCCACATCACAATGGGACGCATTGGAGAAGTTTACCACAAGGATCTCAAGGATACTATCTACTAGATTTGTGGGCGCCGAGATGAGCAATGAGAGATGATCCGCACCAGGAAGGATAGATCAATTGCAGCTTTCATCCAAGAGTTAAACCAGCACATTCGTCGCCAGGAGAACCAGATGTGCGCAGGCATGATAGATCTGAAGAAGGCTATGACCAAGATCACAGACCTAGAGGAAGAACTTAAGTCTACACGCGATTGTTATGAGGAAGAAATGATGACACTCGTGGAGAAGAATGAAGATCTGAAGAAGAAGCTAAAAGTGTTTATGGGATTTCCCGCGACTAGAGGTGAAGACGATGATTGCACTTGCCCGGAGAACTACATCATCATCGACGACACCGACTCGGACCTGGATGATAGCGATGATGACTTTGTTGATAAAGCTGGAGCAGATACCATGGAGTCTTCGACTGATCAATTTTTCTAGTCGACCACCATAACAATAGTAGTATTCCCCCATGTATATAGTATAGTGCGAGCACTTTTGTGACGATAGCTAGACCGTTGTATGCCTTTGTTTGAATTGATTGAAGTGATATGGTTTGCTTTTGTCTCATGTGCATATGGGTAGTGTTTTTCTCTCTAGACCTCATTCTATTCTGTATTCTCATCTTTTCTAAACCCTCAGATGCCTCCGAGACGTGACAATGGACTTGCTTTCCCACCGGAGCTCACTCAGTTGATCCAGCAGCAGAATGCATTGATGTAGATGCTAGTCCAGAATCAGAATCAGGGGAACAACAACAACAACCCACCACCACCACCAATTGTTGATCACTTAGCCCGTTTCTTGAGGCTGAATCTGGCGATGTTCTCCAGTAGCACAGAGCCGATAGTTGCAGATGATTGGCTCTGTAAGATGGGAAGGGAGTTGACCACTGCAGGATGCATAGATGCGGAGAAGGTGCGTTTTGCCGCACATTAGCTTGATGGACCCGCAACATCATGGTGGGAGAATTTCGCAGCCACTTATCATATCGACACTGTCACATGGGATCAGTTTCAGCAGGCTCTCTGTACTACCCATGTTTCAGTAGGATCTATGGCCATGAAGTAGCGTGAGTTTCGCAACTTACGCCAAGGAGGACGTACTATTGGCCAGTATGTGGATGACTTTAGTAAGATAGCATGTTATGCCCCAGATGACGTTGCTACGGATGCAACTAAGCAGGAGAAGTTTCTGGAAGGACTGAATGATGAGCTGAGCATGCTGTTGATGGTAGCAACCTTCAACAACTACCAGGAATTGGTAGATCGAGCTCTCATGATTGAAGCAGCAGCAGATTGACAGCCACAAGAGGAAGTATGGACAAGGGAAGTACAATTTTGGAGCTTAGCAGAAGCCTCGTTTTACCCCGAACTCGGGAGGACCTTTTCAGCATACCCATGGAGGAGGGAGTTCGCACAACCATAGTGGCCCCAAGAATGGTAATGGGAATGGAGGAAGCAACGGACAGAATTGTGCCAACCCATCAACACCAGCCAAGATGGATCTAAGCCACATTACCTGTTACAAATGCCAGAAGACTGGACATTATGCCACTGAATGTCCTGAAGCAAGGAATGGAAATGGCAATGGGGGCTCTGGGAAGAAGCCTAACCCTTTCAACAAGGGACAGGTGAACCACGTTAGCGTGGAGGAGGTTGAAGCCCAGCGAGATGCAGTAATAGGTAAGTTTTTGGTTAAGTCTTTTACTGCAATCGTTCTTTTTGATACTGGTGCATCGCATTCATACATATCAAGGGGATTTGTGGATAAGTATAAACTGCCAACCCAAGCCCTTAGTTCACCCATGTTAGTAACCTCGCCAGGACCAGACTATATGGCTAGTCTATGGTGTGATCGGTTAAAATTAAGGATTGGTAACTACGTGTTTCCCTCAGACCTAATAGTGTTGGAGTCGCAAGGACTGGATGTGATATTAGGCATGGATTGGTTATCTAAGTACGGAGGGAACATTGAATGCACCAGTAAGTCGATTTTGCTTACCACCCCAGAAGGAAGAAGGATAAACTATGTATCCCGGCATGTGCCGAAGAGGACTCAAGTAAATTCCTTAACAGGAGTTGTACAGGAGGAAGTACCCGTGGTGAAGGATTTTCCTAACGTATTTCCAGAAGAGTTGCCAGGCATGCCACCGGATAGAGACATTGAGTTTTTGATTGAGCTTTTGCCAGGCACAGGGCCGATGTCGGTGTCAAAACCGGCGGATCTCGGTTAGGGGGTCCCGAACTGTGCGTCTAGGCGGATGGTAACAGGAGACAAGGGACACGATGTTTTTACCCATGTTCGGGCCCTCTCGATGGAGGTAAAACCCTACTCCTTCTTGATTAATATTGATGATATGGGTAGTACAAGAGTAGATCTACCACGAGATCAGAGAGGCTAAACCCTAGAGGCTAGCCTATGGTATGATTGTTGTTCGTCCTACGGACTAAAACCATCCAGTTTATATAGACAATGAGAGGGCTAGGGTTACACACAGTCGGTTACAATGGGAGGAGATCTACATATCCGTATCGCCAAGCTTGCCTTCCACGCCAAGGAAAGTCCCATCCGGACACGGGACAAAGTCTTCAATCTTGTATCTTCATAGTCCAGGAGTCCGGCCAAAGGTTATAGTCCGGTCATCCGGACACCCCCCAATCCAGGACTCCCTCAGTAGCCCCTGAACCAGGCTTCAATGACGACGAGTCCGGTGCGCAGATTGTCTTCGGCATTGCAAGGCGGGTTCCTCCTCCGAATACTTCATAGAACATTTTGAACACAAGGATAGTGTCCGGCTCTGCAAAACAAGTTCCACATACCACCGTAGAGAGAATAATATTTGCAGAAATCTAATCTGCTGACGTATTCTGCAGCGTGACATCACGCCACGGCCAAGCCTTTATTCGAATCGTTTTACTGTCCCACCTCAGCGCGTTTAGCGAGGCGGTTTCCTTGGCATGTCTTGTCAAAGCAGAGATCGTGTCCCCTTATTCTGGGATTCTCACCAATACGGGCGCGGGTAACCCAATCGTGCCTGTTGGTATGTCTCCTCAATCGAAGGCGAGTCCCAAACGGTCATGGGGAGGGCTCTTGGTATTCAACCTCTTTATAAAGAGACCAAGGCTCGACTCCTTTCTTTCAATCTCAATCAAATCCGCCTCTCACCTTGAGTTCCAACACCCAAAGCTCCAGATTCAGGCGCTTCGGACCTCCGATGATGTCCGGCTCCGACCTTCAAGGCTGGTGGATGCCTTCCTCCATTACGGAAGAAGACGTGCTAAAGCTAAGAGATGCCAGGTATCTAACCGGCGAAATCTCGCATAGGCTGCCTGCTCAAGGGCAGGTTATTCCCACTCCCAAGCCTGGTGAGAGCATGGTGTTCGCGTCTCACTTCCTTCGGGGGCTAGGCTTCCCGACGGACCCCTTCGTGAGGGGCCTCATGTTTTATTACGGGCTGGAATTTCATGACTTAGCTCCGGAGTCCATCCTCCATATCTCATCGTTCATTGTCGTGTGGGAGGCCTTCCTCCGTATTACTCCTCACTTGGGATTGTGGCTTAAGACCTTCAAAGTAGAGTCAAATATGATCGAGGGGCAGCACGCAGAGTGCGGAGGTGCTGTTATAAGCAAGAATGCCGACGCTCCATGGACCGAGGGCTCTTTTCAAGAGGAGTTCAGCTTATGGCAACGAGAGTGGTTTTATATCACAACTCCCGGGGGCACCAAATGGGTGGCGCCACCTGCCTTTCGCTCGGGCCCCCCACCACAGCTAGCGTCATGGGTCAATAAAGGGCATAACTGGGGGCCATCCAAGGACGTGCCCTTGTTGTAGGGCCGCGTTCGAGATCTCCTAGAAAGAGATATCAATCTGGCCGTAGTGATGCAGGTTATGTTGATTCGCCACATCCTGCCCTGCAAACGTCGCCCCCTCCGCCTGTGGGAGTTTAATCTGGAAGGAACATGATCCCTCCGACATTTTGTGGGCGCGACGCCCATGGAGATGTAGAAATTGTTCTTCGGATCACAAGCAATGTGTTCGGACTCGTTCGAGGACGCAGGTCTGAGCTGCAATCGCCCGGATACTCAAGTAAGTAGCACTGTACCCAGACACGCTATCCGTATATTTATCATAAAATTGCCCTTAAAAGAGTTGTCCCTTAAACAGGAGTGGATAGCGAAAGCAGAGCTAATCTGGTGTCCGGCCCCCCTCCCTGAGACTACGCCGGATCCCGTGTTAACCACGATGCTGGAGGTTGCGCCTTTGGAAGAAGGCGAAGAGGGGAACAAGGAAGCTACCGCCTCCCCGAAGGAGGCTGTCAGGAAAGGAGGAATCGAGAATTCCTCTAACCAGGGGAAGAAGAGGACCGCATCTGAAGACCCGGAGGCCATGATCTCAAAGCGGGGGAAGAAATCTTTGTCAGAGGGTCCGGCGCCGGGGGGTGCCTCGGTCGCATTACGCCCCCAAGGGGATCAGCTCTCCACCGAGCCGTAAGTAAAGAGGGGGGTTTTAAAATGAGAGACATCCCTGTTCTATTTCTGAGGAAGATAACCGAAATTTTACCTTGTAGTTCGGATCTCAGCCCTTCTCGGTAGAGCTCATCTTCAGGGGATCTTCGTTCGGAGATGATGGAAAGCGGAACGCCTCCCCCTGCCGTATCGCCTTGCGAGGCGGGCGACCCTGAGGTGTCGTCACGGAGGGTTTCTCTGAATCCGGCAGGGCCCGAAGGCAGTCGTATGGCCCCCCAAGGCCCTCCGTGTACGGCCTTCGAAAAAGGCCATCGGACGAGTCCGGCACCGTCCGGTGCACGGTCGGAGGAGCTGAAGGATCTGCTCGGGCGAGCGTCTATCTCAGAAGAACACTGTGCATTGATGGATACGGTGATTGGAAGGATTTCATCCGCGGAGAGCGGGTTGTACGAGGCCGTCAGGAGTTTACTGACATGTTTTGAGGTACGCGAAATGATGTACCTTTTGACAGATCCGCATATATAAGATGCGCCCTGTATAGATAGTAGCCCCTGAGACTCTGTGCATTGTCAAAAATGACGGTGCACCGAGGATCATAATCCCAGGTATAATATGTCGCCTTTCCTATGTAGGTGGCGAAGTGTCCGGTGGCTAGCCGGACTGATGAATTTGCCGAGCTAAAGCGGCAACTTGACGTGGCAAATGCCTACATCGCGCTTGTCAACAAGCGGCTGGACGAGGCACAAGGTATGTAATTTCTCCGAAGACACCTGGTAAGAGGAGCTTGATGCCCGTACCTTACAACATGTGTGCTTGATGCAGATGGTGCCGCCACCATGGAGAACCTTCGGGCGGAACTTGCCCGAGCCAAGGAGCAGGCCAGGAAAAGCGATGCGGCTGCCTTAAAGGCGGCTGAAGAGCTGAAAGCCGAACAGGCTGCTCACTGCCAAAGCAAGAAGGAAATGGCCGAGATGGCTGTAAAGTTCAAGAATGCTGCCGACCGCTGCAAGCTTCTTGAAAAAGAAGATCGGGTGGCACAGAAGGACCTAGAGAAGGTCACTACCGAGGCCAAAGATACTCGCTCTGCGATGAGAGCTAGGAAGGAGGAGCTACGTCAGGCCGGAGATATCACGGCTGGAAAGCCCTTTATGCTGCGGATGAAGTTCGGGGATCCTAAATATGCTCCGTTGGACCGGCAGTGGAGTGCGGCGAACACTTATCTGGACTTGGCGGTGAGTGCCGCGGACGCGGCCGAACACTTCCGCGATCAAAAGGACCACGAAGTGGAAAAGCTTTTTTGGTCGTAGTTCCACAACCCAGAGCGCCCACTTCCATTAACCGATCGTTTGGCCGCATGGGCGGAGCTGAATAGGTTATACAGACTCGCCATGAAGTATGTCGTGAGTCATCTGTGGCCGAAAAGGCCCGAGCCGAAGAGTTATTTTAGCTTGGTGCAGCAGTTCCTCGGTGCGGTGCCGCATATTAATGCAATGAAGAGGTCAGCGTGCATAGAGGGTGTGCAGATGGCTCTTGCCCATGTCAAGACATACTGGGCGGAGATGAAGGCCATTGCTGTTGCGTCCCAAGATTCGGATGAGAGCCGAGTACCTGCTGAGCACTATTTTCAGGAAGTTCTGCAGGGCGCTCGTTTAACAGAGACGCAGTGCTCGAAGGATGTTATGTTCGAATAACATGTATTATTGTAAAACAATGTTTCGATGGAATATAAAATCTTTTTATACTTGTGCCTTCAAGAATTAGAATACCTCTTGTGCGACCGTTAATGTATATGTGTATATAACCTGAAAGATGGCAGTCTTCGGCTTCAGCCCCCACGCATATAATGCGGGGGTGTTTGCAGAAGGTGCATTTTCACACTTGATCCAACGTCTTGGTACTATTAAGGAGGTGATAGCGCGGCGAACTAGGCAACCAGACTATAATGCTTTATCACTTTCACTTAGCCATAGGAGTTTGACAGTGGGGCTACTATATAGCCCCTAGGGGCGCCGCGCTCACCCGAATTTGGGGCGCGTGTGTGCCTGGCCGGGAAATGGCCCTTCGTTAATTCGGAGGAATCCTAAAGATTCCGGCGGGTCATCGAGTGGTTGACCAGTCTCACGCTATATCATGACAGTCAGTTTTCGGCTTTCTCTGCTGAGGTGCTCGCCTGGCCGAACCGGGGCACAATCGCAGTAGTTCTCCTGGTGCCGCCTTAGCCGATAGAGCGGAACGTAAGGCAGCAAAACACAGGAGCCGGGCAAACCCAACATTTGACCAAAGACATGATTCGGAGCTGATGCATATAAGGCCAAACTCGCGACGCCGAACACTCCCTAAGGTATTCGGTCTTTATGAAAATGGGCTGAACGACGCCCTTGGTAAGAAGCCCCTGGTGTCCAGGTGCGCGCAAAATTTTGACGTGGCCACATGCCAAGACGCCAGCCTCCTCCTCTGTTATAACAAGAAACCGGGGGATGTGTATCAACAAGAGACAGTGAAAAAGGTTTACGCAGGGTCTTAATCTAAAAAGAATCCTTGGAACAGGTCCCTACTGCACGTCTGCGCCTGTATCTCTGTTGTGCCGTATCCTGGACGGGTGTAGCACGGTGCTCATCTGTAAAATAGAGGAACTTAGTTGAAAAAGATCGTGCGAAAATCTATCTTATATTAAATAAACAAAGTATAATTCAGAAAATGGGTAGAATTGAGCTTTATTGTCTCTTGTTGTACACGCGCGGAGCCCCTTGTACGGGGGTATGCGGCTAGTAAGCCCTTGTATGTTTACGCCGGACTCATCTAGCCATGTCCGGGGTCCGAACGACCTGTTTAGGTGCTTTGATTAGTGAAGCCGGTTTACTGTGTGGCTATCAAGGCAGCCGCAAAGTCTTCCGCACTCGAGGAACACACGATATTTCCCTTTAACGAGATGATGCCTCGTGGACCGGGAATTTTAAGCGTAAGGGATGTATAATGCGGTATTGCATTAAAACAGGCGAAAGCTTCGCGTCCCAGTAGTGCTTGATAGCTACTTGTAAATGGGGCGATGTGGAAGGTTAGCTTTTCGCGGCGGAAGTTGTCGGGGGAGCCGAACATAACCTCTAATAGGAGAGAACCCGTACAATGGGTATCTGGGCCTGGCATTACCCCTTGAAAGGAAGTGTTGCCATGGCAAATTTTTGTTGGGTTTATCCCCATTTTGCGGATTGTGTCCTGATATAGAAGGTTTAGACCACTGCCGCCATCCATTAGGACTTGTGTAAAGTGGAGTCCGTCAATTATTGGATCTAATATCAAGGCAGTCCAGCCTGCGTTCCAGATACTTCTAGAGTAATCCTGATGGTCGAAGGTGATTGGTTTTAACAACCAGTGGCGGGACTCCTCTAGGACAGGCCGTATGGCACGTATCTCTATAGGCGCCACTCTGTTTTTCCCATTTGTCACGTGAAGTGAGTTTACTGTTTTGACTTCTTGTGGGAACTTCTTTTGTTCTCCGGTGCTCTGCTTGTGGGTTTCGTCATCGTCCTCGCTTGGTATGTCGAGCCCCTTGTGTTCGGCGTTGAGTTTGCCGGATTGCTTGAAGACCCAACAATCTCTGTGGGTATGGTTTGCAGGCTTCCCGGGAGTACTGTGGATTTGGCATATTTTGTCCAAGATTTTGTTTAGGTTAGATAGCTCATCCCTGTTATCCTTGAGGGGCAGCTTTTTCTGATTCTGCCAAGAGCTTTTGAATCCGGCGTTGACTACCGTGCTCTTCGGGTTGTTTCCCTTGGTCCGGCGCTGGTCCTTGCTACGTCGCGGTTTCCCGTTTCCATCCCTAACTTCGGATGTACTTGGGTCACTGGTACTGCTTCTTGCCAACCAGCTATCCTCTCATGCGCAAAAGCGGGTCATGAGGCTTGTTAATGCGGCCATTGTTCTTGGCTTTTCTTGGCCGAGGTGTCTGGCGAGCCATTCGTCTCGAACACTGTGTTTGAAAGCTACTAAGGCTTCAGCGTACGGACAGTCGACTCTCTGGTTCTTTTTAGTAAGAAATCTGTTCTAGAGTTTTCGGGCTGACTCTCTGGGTTGTTGAGTTATATGACTTAGATCGTCTGCATCCGGAGGTCGGACATAGGTCCCTTGAAAATTTGCCCGAAAAGCATCCTCGAGCTCTTCCCAACTTCCGATGGTGTTTTCGGGAAGGCTTTTAAGCCAATGCCGGGCTGGCCCTTTGAGCTTGAGGGGTAAGTATTTTATGGCGTGGAGGTCATCTCCTCTAGCCATGTGTATGTGGAGGATGTAATCCTCAATCCAGACTCCAGGGTCTGTTGTTCCGTCGTATGCCTCTATGTTTACGGGCTTGAATTTCGCTGGAAATTCATGGTCTAGCACCTCATCGGTGAAACATAGGGGGTGTGCGGCACCCCTATATTTGGGTGTGCCGTGATGTTCGGATACTTGTTGCGTTGCATTGCTTACTAGAGCTTGCTTTCTTGGCCCGTAGATAGATCTAGCTGGGTCGTGTTTTATGCGAATCCTTGTGTGGATCGCGTGCCGGCTTGTGTGCGGCGCCATTTACCGCTCTATGTTGGCCATGGGGTTGTTTAACCGACCGGGTGGCTTCCTTATTTTTTGATTGGAGGGGCTCTAAGGCCTCCTCATCAAATTCCGGCAGTAATTTTCGCTTCGGGTAGCTCTTTGTGTGGCGACTGTCGCCGTATTTGTCTGTGGTGTTGAGTACTTTGCCCCATCTAATTCTGAGTGCATCTTCCGCTGTTTTGAGCTTCCGCTTCTGCTTTTTCAGGCTACAAGCAGTGGCAACGAGCCTTTTGTGGAGGTTCTTCTGCTCCAGCAACTTGTCCGGCGTGAGGTCGTCCGGCCTATTATCTTCGCCGGGGACAGGTTGTTCGAATTGTTTACCCAAGTTGCCCTGTTCGGATGGTTGCTCGATGGCATGTTCATCGTTCGTCGTTCGTCGGTTCGCCCTGGTCTGTGGCTGGGTCTGTATGGCTGTTGTCTCTGTCGAGGTGGGGTTTGGAGCGGCGCTTACGCCGCCGCTCTGACTGCTTTTCGAGGGAACTATCCCTCGTTGCGTCCCTTTGTTCCTCGTTGTCGTTTCTTTTAGGTGTGTCCACCATGTATACATCGTGAGATGAGGTGGTTGTCCAGTGCCCTATATGCGCTGGTTCCTGTTCGTCTCCTACATCGTCATCCATGTCGTCGATGTCTTCGGAGTCGAAGTCGAGCATGTCGTTTAAATCATCGACAGTGGCTACGAAGTGGGTGGTGGGTGGGCTTTGAATTTCTTCGTCATCCGCATCCCATCCTTGCTAACCATAGTCCGGCCAGGGCTCTCCTGATAAAGAGAGAGCCTTTAGTGAATTCAGAATGTCGCCGAAGGGCGAGTGTTGAGAGATGTCCGCAGCGGCGAACTCCATGATCGGTGCCCAATCGGATTCGATCGGCAGGGGCGCGGAAGGTTCAGAGTCCGGGGAGGAATCCGGCACCTTGGAGTCACGGGCTTCACAGAGGACAAGGCTGGTGTTCGGCTCGATCGCCGTAGAGATTGCAGCCCCCGAGGCGGTGTCCAACCACCCGTCCTCGATTGGAGCAGTCGGCTCTGAGCTAAGGGTCGGAGCAGACACTGGTGCGGCCTCCTGGGCACTATTCGGCGGCAGAGCTAGATCATGCCCATCGTGATAGTGCGGCGCGCTCAGCTGTGGCTCGAACCTGTCGAAGATCAAGTCTCGGCGGACATCAGCCGTGTAGTTCAAACTTCCAAATCTGACCTGATGGCCAGGGGCGTAGCTTTCGATATGCTCCAGATGGCCAATCGAATTGGCTTGCAGTGCAAAGCCGCCGAATACGAAGATCTGTCCGGGGAGAAAAGTCTCACCCTGGACCGCATCGTTGTTGATGATCGGAGGAGCCATCGGGCCTAAAGATGACGACACAGAGGAACTCTCAATGAAAGCACCAATGTCGGTGTCAAAACCGGCGGATCTCGGGTAGGGGGTCCCGAACTGTTTGTCTAGGCGGATGGTAACAGGAGACAAGGGACATGATGTTTTTACCCAGGTTCGGGCCCTCTCGATGGAGGTAAAACCCTACTCCTGCTTGATTAATATTGATGATATGGGTAGTACAAGAGTAGATCTACCACGAGATCAGAGAGACTAAACCCTAGAGGCTAGCCTATGGTATGATTGTTGTTCGTCCTACGGACTAAAACCCTCCGGTTTATATAGACACCAGAGAGGGCTAGGGTTACACAGAGTCGGTTACAATGGGCGGAGATCTACATATCTTTATCGCCAAGCTTGCCTTCCACGCCAAGGAAAGTCCCATCCGGACATGGGACGAAGTCTTCAATCTTGTATCTTCATAGTCCAGGAGTCCGGCCAAAGGTTATAGTCCGGTCATCCGGACACCCCCTAATCCAGGACTCCCTCAGCCAATATCTAAGAGACCGTACAGGATGCTCGCAAAGGATTTGGAGGAAATTAAGAAGCAGATAAAGGAGCTACTGGATAAAGGCTATATTCGCCCAAGTTCTTCACCTTGGGGATCGCCAGTGCTTCTAGTGGAGAAGAAGGATAGATCATTAAGGATGGTTGTTGATTATCGAGGATTGAATGAAGTGACAATCAAGAACAAGTACCCACTGCCGATGATCAATGACTTGTTTGACCAGTTGCAAGGAGCCAAGGTATTCTCCAAGATCGATCTGCGATCAGGATACCACCAGTTGAAGATTCGAGAGCAGGATATACCTAAGATGGTGTAACGCCCTCGATGCGGCTATAGCTCCCACGTGTCGAGGCACGACTTAGAGGCATAACCGCATTGAAAGCAATGTCGCAAGTCGGGCAATCATTACAACATCCCATGTAATATATAATAAGAGGGGGAGATAACATAGTTGGCTTACACTCGCCACGTCACATCAGAGTACATAAATAACATCCATCAAACAAACACTCATGGCCCGACTACGGCGCCAAAATAGAAAAGACCCCCCAACATGCGACAAGGTCCTGAATCGATAACCCCAACTAGGCACCACTACTGATCATCCGGAAAAGATACGTAGTATCGCTGAGAGTCCTCGTCGAACTCCCACTTGAGCTCGTACTCGTCACCTGGAGCGGAATCCCCTGGACCTGCATCTGGAGTTGTAGTAACTGTGAGCCACAGGGACTCAGCAATCTCACACCCACGCGATCAAAACTATTTAAGCTCATAGGAATGGATAAGGCAAAAATATGTGGAGCTGCAGCAAGCGACTAGCATATGTGGTGGCTAACTTATACGCAAAAAAGAGCGAGGAGAGAAGGCGAAGCACGAGCGAGAATCTAAAGGAACATCCTGCGCAAGCATAACTCCAACACCGTGTCCACTTCCCGGACTCCGCCGAGAAGGGGCCATCACGGTAACACTCACGGTTGATTCATTTTCATTAAGTTTAGTTCAAGTCATCTACAACCGGACATTAACAAATTCCCATCTGCCCATAATCGCGGGCACGGCTTTCGAAAGATCAATCCCTGCAGGGGGGTCCCAACTTAGCCCT
The DNA here is from genome assembly GCF_002162155.2 of Triticum dicoccoides. NCBI lineage: Eukaryota > Viridiplantae > Streptophyta > Magnoliopsida > Poales > Poaceae > Triticum > Triticum dicoccoides. The sequence continues at coordinate 574,040,219 of NC_041389.1, read as the reverse complement.
TAACAAGCTCTCACGGTCAACGAAGGAATAGACCTCCACCCAAGACACACCGATCAGACTCGGTATCTCGGTACAACAAGATGATTCGACAGGTTAAAACAAGTCCAGCAACACCGCCCGAATGTGCCGACAAATCCCGATAGGAGCTGCACATATCTCTTTCTCAGGGCACACTTAGATGAGCAATCCGTACAACTAAAACCAAACCTCGAGTTTCCCCGAGGGGGCGCTGCACAGGGCTCTAGTTCGGACCAACACTTAGAGGAGCACTGGCCCGTGGGGGGGGCTAAAATAAAGATGACCTTTGGGCTCCGGAAACCCAAGGGAAAAAGGGGCTAGGTGGCAAATGGTAAAACCAATGTTGGGCATTGCTGGAAAAGCTTTAATCAAGGCGAACTATCAAGGGGTTCCCATTATAGCCCAACCGCGTAAGGGACGCACAATCCGGGAACATAACACCGGTATGACGGAAACTAGGGCGGCAAGAGTGGAACAAATCACTAGGCGAGAGGCCGAGCCTTCCACCCTTTACCAAGTATATAGATGCATTAAGATAACATAGCAATATAATGATATCCCAACAAGTAAATAGATGTTCCAACAAGGAACGGCTCCAATCTTCACCTGCAACTAACAACGCTATAAGAAGGGCTGAGCAAAGCGGTAACATAGCCAATCAACGGTTTGCTAGGACAATGGTGGGTTAGAGGATCAACATGGCAATTGGGAGGCTGACAAGCAAAAGGTAGGCATCGTAGCAGTGGCAAAGCAAAAGAGCGAGCAAACTAGCATAGCAAAGATAGTAGTGATTTCGAGGGTATGATCATCTTGCCTGCACAGTTGTCAGAGTTGACTGGATCCTCGCAAGCAAACTCAACGGGCTCCTCGGTAGCGAACTCGTCTCCCGGCTCTACCCACAAGACAAACAAGCAACAAGGATACAATCAACCACGGGCAAGACCAAGCAATTTGATGAAATGACGATATGCTATGCGGGATGCGATGCGGGATGCAAAATGCAAGATATGACAGGAAATGCATGAACCTGGCATTAACTTGGAAAACCAAGTGTGCCACTGGATAGAGGGGATGAAATCGCTTGAAAACGATATAAAGATCATTGGAATCGGAGCTACGGTTTGGAAATGGCAAGCGTTTTAAGATACGACACCGGTCTGCGATTTGCAGCAAGTAGGCATCTAAATGCAACGAAATGAACATGCTACAGCCACAAAACATGAAAACAAAGTACATGGCAGTGATGTACACAAGATGGTTGACAAAACACTAGCACTGATCCATAGGCAAATTCATCCATTAAGAGGTTCAAACAAGCATAGTTAAAACGCAAATGCAAAACAGATTCCAGACTTAGTGAAATTAACACTAGTCTGAAATTTCAGATCACGATGCTCTCTTCGGAGCAGCAAAACAACATGATAGAAAACCTGAACATGACAAGTAAGAACATGGCATGGAGCTACTCAACAAGCTTAACAAAACACCCAAAGTGACCTGGGGCCAAAAGGGTTCACAAAATACTCTACCGAGCTCACGAACATAGCTCGAACACAATCAGTTTTCAGACTTAGTGAAAACTGAGACACGCTGAAATATAACTCACGAAGGCATGTAAACGAGCTCGATGCACTCACTACGGTGCAAGTCATGGCAAGGAAAGCATATAACCAGCAAGAAGGCACAAAGTGCTAGCTACACATGGCAAGAACGAAGGCATAGCATGCATGGAACACTAACGGTAGCATCGGCAAAATCGCAAACAAGTTGACGATCTGCCCGGATTAACAACGAAGCAAAAGTTCAGCTCGATTGAGTCAACCTAGAGCACTCCACATATGCAAACAAAGACATGGATGGAAAGAGCATAACATAATTATCAAAACTCTCTTACTGATCATCCTCAAAAGAGGCACGGATCACTAGGAAACAAGCTGGACATATAGCATCACGAACTAAAATATCCCAGACTTAGTGAAAATCACTAAGTCTCTGAAATCAGTAATCTCAGGTACCTCTCTTCGCAAGCTTGCACAAGACAACACACACATCCTAAAAATGCATGGGTGGCACCTCTGGAAAGAAGACAAAATGCTTAACAATTCATCCCAAAGGGGCACAGGCATATCATGCACGAATTAAACATGGCAAAAATGACAAAAGTGCATGATGAACTAACGGATTTGCAATTTAACCCACGTGGCGGCACCGGAGTGGTCGGGGGCGCTGGCGGACGTGTCCGGTCAGGCGGCGGACATGTCCGTCGGTGGCTGGGAGCTGTTTTTTTTAGCTAGGGTTTGAGACGAGGGGATCCGGGATTTGGAGGAGGGGGTCTATATATAGGCATAGAGGGAGCTAGGAGAGTCCAAATGAGGTGCGGTTTTCGCCCACACGATCGTGATCGAACGCTCTAGGGCATGGAGCAGAGTTTGGTGGGTTTTGGGCCAAATTTGGGGGGTGTTGGGCTGCAACACACACGAGGCCTTTTCGGTCCCTCGGTTAACCGTTGGAGTATCAAACGAAGTCCAAATGATACGAAACTTGACAGGCGGTCTACCGGTAGTAAACCAAGGCCGCTTGGCAAGTCTCGGTCCAATCCGGAAATGTTTAATTCCCAAACACGAAAGAAAGCTAGAGATGACCACCGGAGGAGAACGAAGCGCCGGAATGCAAAACGGACAACGGGGAAAATGCTCGAATGCATGAGATGAACATGTATGCAAATGCAATGCACGAGATGACATGATAAGAGATGCATGAAAAAGAAAACAACACACGGAGACAAAGACCCGAACCCGAGAAATAAATATAACTTAGCGCCGGAGACGGCAAGAGTTGGATACAAATATGGAAATTATATCTGGGGCGTTACAACACTCCACCACTACGAAAAGATCTCGTCCCGAGATCTAGGACTGAAAGAACTCCGGGTACTCAGAACGGAGGTGATCCTCTCGTTCCCAGGTGGCTTCACGGTCGGAATGGTGAGACCACTTAACTTTGAGAAATTTGATTGACTTGTTGCGAGTCTTGCGTTCAGTCTCTTCAAGAATAGCAACTGGGTGCTCACGATAAGAGAGATCTTCTTGGAGCTCAATGTCCTCGAAGTTGACGGTGCGGTCAGGAGTCTTGAAGCACTTTCGAAGCTGAGAGACATGGAACACATCATGAACATTTGCAAAGTTTGAAGGAAGCTCGAGTTGATAGGCGAGGTCGCCTCTCTTGCTGACAATCTTGAAAGGTCCCACGTATCTAGGGGCAAGCTTCCCTTTGATACCGAAGCGACGAGTACCTTTCATAGGAGAGACGCGGAGGTAAACATGATCTCCGATCTCAAAAACCAGATCACGGTGCTTACTATCATAGTAGCTCTTCTGGCGGGACTGGGCTGCTTTGAGGTTATCACGAATGACTTTGCACATATCTTCTGCTTCTGTGATTAGGTCATTACCCAGCAGCTGACGTTCACCGGTTTCAGACCAATTGAGAGGGGTACGGCACTTCCTGCCATATAGAATTTCAAAGGGGGCCTTGCCCGAACTTGCTTGAAAGCTGTTGTTGTATGAGAATTCAGCATAAGGAAGACAATCCTCCCACTTCATGCCGAAAGAAATCACACAAGCCCTGAGCATATCTTCAAGAATTTGGTTGACACGCTCGACTTGACCGCTTGTTTGAGGATGGAAAGCTGTGCTGAAGCGGATGTTGGTGCCCATGGCCTTCTGAAAAGAATCCCAAAACTTGGAGGTAAAGATGCTGCCACGGTCTGAAGATATCACTTGAGGAATACCGTGCAGAGAGACAATGCGAGAGGTATAGAGTTCCGCCAATTGAGCTGCAGTGATTGACTCTTTGATAGGCAGAAAGTGAGCCACTTTGGTGAGCTTGTCGATGACGACGAAAATAGCATCATTGCCACGCTTGGACTTTGGAAACCCAGTCACGAAGTCCATTTCAATGTGGTCAAACTTCCATTTTGGAATGGCAAGAGGTTGGAGGAGACCTGCTGGCCTTTGGTGTTCTGCCTTCACTCTTCTGCAGACATCACACTCGTTCACGAATTGAGCGATCTCGCGCTTCATTCGAGTCCACCAATAAGTTTGCTTGAGATCCTGATACATCTTCGTACTACCAGGGTGGATGGAGAGGAGAGAGTTGTGAGCCTCGTTCATGATCACCTTACGAAGTTCACCTTTGGGCACAACAATTCGATCCTCGAAGAAGAGAGTGTCCTTGTCATCAAGTCGGTAGCACTTGTACTTGGACTGACTCTTTGCAATACCAATCTTCACCTTCTTCACCATAGCATCAAGAAGTTGGGCTTGGCAAATCTGGTCTTCTAAGGTAGGAGAGACTTGAAGGTTGGCGAGGAAACCTTGAGGAACAACTTGCAGATTAAGTTTGCGGAAAGCTTCACAAAGCTCGGGTTGATAAGGCTTGAGAATCAGACTGTTGCAATATGCTTTTCTGCTCAAAGCGTCAGCAATCACATTAGCCTTGCCTGGAGTATACTCGATACTCGGATTGTACTCTTGAATCATTTCGACCCATCGAGTCTGCCTGAGGTTGAGATTAGGCTGAGTGAAGATGTACTTGAGACTCTTGTGATCAGTGAAAATATCCACTTTCCTTCCCAATAGAAGATGTCTCCAAGTCAACAAAGCGTGTACAACTGCCGCCAACTCGAGATCATGAGTGGGGTAGTTCTTCTCATTAGGTTTCAACTGGCGAGAGGTATAAGCAACAACTTTCTTCTCTTGCATCAGTACAGCACCGAGACCTTGGAGAGAGGCATCACAAAAGACCTCGTACGGCTTGGTTTCATCAGGCGGAGTCAGAACTGGAGCAGTGATCAATTTCTCTTTCAAAGTGTTGAAAGCAATATCACACTCCGGAGACCAAGCGTACTTGACGTGCTTCTGAAGAAGATTTGAGAGAGGCTTAGCGATCTTAGAAAAGTTTTCAACGAATCTTCTGCAATAGCTTGCGAGACCGAGGAAACTGCGGAGTTGCTTCACGTTCTGAGGAGGTTCCCAATTCACAATTGCAGACACCTTCTCAGGATTCACGGAAATGCCCTTGGCAGAGATGATATGACCAAGATAAAGAACCTCATCGAGCCAAAATTCACACTTGGAGAACTTGGCGTAGAACTGATGTTCTCTGAGCTTGTCAAGTACCAAACGCAAGTGCTTGGCATGATCTTCCTTGTTCTTCGAGAAAACCAGAATGTCGTCGAGATAGACCAAAACGAATTCATTGGTGTAGGGGTTGAAGATGAAGTTCATCATGCGAGAGAACGTCGGAGGAGCGTTGGCGAGGCCAAAAGACATGATGGTGTATTCATATGAACCAAAGCTTGTTCTGAACGCCGTCTTGGGAATATCTTGCTCACGAATACGAATCTGATGATAACCCATACGGAGATCAAGCTTGGAGAATACTTGAGCACCCTTGAGTTGTTCGAACAGCTCATTGATGTTGGGAAGTGGGTATTTGTTCTTGATGGTCTTCTTGTTTACTGGACGGTAATCAACACAAAGTCGACTCGATCCATCCTTCTTGTTCACAAAAAGAACACCACAACCCCACGGAGAAGTACTAGGCCGAATGAGACCCAATCTTTCTTGCTCATCGAGTTGTTTCTTCAACTCCTTCAACTCTTCGGGGCCGAGCTTGTAGGGACGTTTGCACACAGGTTCCGTACCGGGCTCAAGTTCAATAACAAATTCAACCAGCCGGTTTGGAGGCATCCTTGGAAGTTCTTCTGGAAAGACGTCTTGATACTCACAAACGACAGGAATTTGAGAGATGGCATCCAATTCACCCTTCTCATTGAGAGAAAACAACCGGATGGTATTATCCCGAGCGGCAAAGACAATGACATCCTCAGACGAATGAGTCAGTTGAATCTGCCTGGCTGCACAATCAAGCTGAGCTTTATGCTTAGAGAGCCAGTCCATCCCAAGAATAAGATCAATGTCAGAATTGCCAAGAACCACCGGAGAAGAGAGAAACTTGCAGTCGCCCAAAGCGATTGTAACATCCGGAACACACACTCGAGATGTCAAGAGGCTGGCCGGAGAGTCAATAGACAACGGTCTCGGCAATATTTGAGTAACAAAATCATGCTTGGAAGCAAAAGGTCTCGAGATGAAACAATGCGATGCACCAGTGTCAAAAAGAACTTTTGCAGGAATATCATTAACAGGAAGGTTACCCATGATCACATCTGAAGAATCCTCTGCCTGAGCTGCATTCACCATATTGACCTTGGCGTGCTTGGGATTGTGCTTGACCACAGCTATACTTGCCGATCTGACAGGAGGAGGAGGAGGAAGACGCCTCTGGTTGGTACACTTGTTGGCATAGTGACCCTTCTGTTGGCACTTGTTGCACGTGACCTCTGAAAGCGGACGGTGATACGGAGCACTCGATCTTGGAGCTTGAGATGAAGACTTGTTCTGAAAGCCTGGGTTGGGTGGGTGGGAGGAACCACTGCCACCTTTGCTCTTCTGCTGATACGGCTGACGGAACGGAGGAGGAGGAAGCCAGAACTTCTGCTGCTTGACCACTTGAGTAGAGGAAGACGGAGTAACATCTCTGGCACGCTTCCTGGAAGCATCACATCTCATCTGAGCAGCCTCTTGCTTCAGTGCCATGTTGTAGAACTCATCGTATCTCAACGGCTCAAAGAGGACAAGAGCGAGCTGAATTTCCTCACGAAGACCACCCCTGAACTGATAGATCATGCTCTTCTCATCAGGAACATCCTGTTTGGCAAAACGGGCGAGCTTCTGGAACAATTTGTTGTAGTCATAGACAGACAAAGAGCCTTGCTTCAGATTGCGGAATTCCTGACGCTTGAACTCAACCACACTTTGAGGGATGTGATGAGCGCGGAAATCTTGACGGAAATCGTCCCAAGTGATAACACGTCCACCTCTGGAATCCTTGTACTGCTGGAACCACTCTGCCGCCTGATCTTTGAGCTGGAAAGAAGCGAACTTGACGAAATCTTCAGGCCTGACGTTGCTACATTCAAAATGCTTGCCCAGATCCACTAGCCAACCGTCAGCATCGGTAACCTCAACACAACCGCTGAACGTCTTTGGGCCATTAGCAAGGAACTGGTTCAGAGTAGCAAAGTGGTGCTGATTATGGCCTTGATTCCCTTGACTGCCTTGATTGCGCTCTTGAAGGATTTGCATGATCAACTGTGTATTTGCATTAGTAGCGGCCATCACAGCTTGCCATGCTTCCGGAGGAGGCGGAGGTGGAGGCGGATTAGGATTCGGAGTCGTGCGCGTTGGAGGAGCCATCCTGAAGAGGTTGACCACCATTAGCACATAGATAGACAACAATATAGAAGCTGAATCCAACGGAATGAAAATTGCAACATGTAGTCTTCACATCCGAACAAAATGAACGAATGCATTCCTCTTCAAATGATCACATATCCATAAATTGAGAAGCCACGTAGAATTATGGTAGAGAAATAAATCAACAAGGTACGGATCAAGAACGAATAATCGGTAAGAAATCCCAATCTCAAACCAATATTCGTGGAAGAAGAACTAGAGCTACTAGAATTCCCACCTATGAAATTCCCGAACCTTTCCGGTTATGCAATCAGGTGTTGGGGATACAGGGGAAGCACAATATCTCACCCAAACTAGCAAATCCTACATCCAGCTGTATCCATCCTTCAACACATAACCAAGAAAACTTCGGAAACCATCTACCTCAACCTTCGAAAAGCATCCGCTATACAAGTTATGGCGATACTCCCGAACTCCCGCCCCAGTACTGGGTGGCGTTGAGGTTATCTCACCAACGAACTGCATAAAAGAGATTTTCGATGTCGGCGAACATATCTCAAGTATACCAGAATTGCAACGATAAAATTGTGACGACAACACCTCGGAGCTCAACTCCCCGGGACACTGCCACAACCCCTAAAGACAGGAGGCACCAAGAACAATGTTCTCGTCACAAAACCATCGTAACAAAACCAAGATACTCGCGTGATCCTAAAAAAAAAAATTGTGAAGTTTGAGAAGAGAAGAGTCAAAACTCTACGTCAGGATGCCTTACCAGAGCGATGAGGAGACTGGGAAGTAAAAAGAATTCCTAAGCTCTCCGATATATAATTCCTAAGGACTCAAAACATTTTTTCTAGACACAACTCGGCTGCTAGAAAACGATCAAGCAATGGGGCTCCTAAGGTCGGGGAAGGCTCTGATACCAACTTGTAACGCCCTCGATGCGGCTATAGCTCCCACGTGTCGAGGCACGACTTAGAGGCATAAACGCATTGAAAGCAATGTCGCAAGTCGGGCAATCATTACAACATCCCATGTAATATATAATAAGAGGGGGAGATAACATAGTTGGCTTACACTCGCCACGTCACATCAGAGTACATAAATAACATCCATCAAACAAACACTCATGGCCCGACTACGGCGCCAAAATAGAAAAGACCCCCCAACATGCGACAAGGTCCTGAATCGATAACCCCAACTAGGCACCACTACTGATCATCCGGAAAAGATACGTAGTATCGCTGAGAGTCCTCGTCGAACTCCCACTTGAGCTCGTACTCGTCACCTGGAGCGGAATCCCCTGGACCTGCATCTGGAGTTGTAGTAACTGTGAGCCACAGGGACTCAGCAATCTCACACCCACGCGATCAAAACTATTTAAGCTCATAGGAATGGATAAGGCAAAAATATGTGGAGCTGCAGCAAGCGACTAGCATATGTGGTGGCTAACTTATACGCAAAA
>NC_041389.1:574009343-574031401 GCF_002162155.2 Triticum dicoccoides | reverse complement strand
GGTGGCGGGGCGCGGCGGCGCCGGCAGCCGGCCGGGAAGAGGACGGCGGCGGGGCACGGGACGAAGGGCGGCGACGGATCGGGCCTCGGGGGCCCCTCCTGGGCCTCCCGGGCCGGCGGCGGCGAAGTGGGCGCGTGCCCACGTGGCAGCGCCTGAGTGGCGGAGGCGGGCGGCGGCGGACGCGTCCGGCGCTGGGGCGGACGTGTCCGTCGGCGGCGGAGGATGTTTTTTTTTGAACTAGGGTTTCGGACGGGGGAAGAAGAGATCCGAATGGAGGGGGTATAAATAGGCATAAGTGGAGCTAGGAGAGTCCAAATGAGGTGCGGTTTTCGCCCACACGATCGTGATCGAACGCTCTAGGACATGGAGCAGAGTTTGGTGGGTTTTGGGCCAAATTTGGGGGGTGTTGGGCTGCAACACACACGAGGCCTTTCCGGTCCCTCGGTTAACCGTTGGAGTATCAAACGAAGTCCAAATGACCCGAAACTTGACAGGCGGTCTACCGGTAGTAAACCAAGGCCACTTGACAAGTCTCGGTCCAATCCGGAAATGTTTAAACCCCACACAAGAAAGAAAGGTAGAAATGACCACCGGAGGAGAACGGAACGCCGGATTGCAAAACGGACAACGGGGAAAATACTCGAATGCATGAGATGAACATGTATGCAAATGCAATGCACGTGATAACATGATGAGGGATGCACGAAAAGAAAAACAACACACGGAGACAAAGACCCAACCTGAGAAATAAATATAACTTAGCGCCGGAGACGGCAAGAGTTGGATACAAATATGGAAAGTTACATCTGGGGCGTTACAGATGGCTTTTACCACCAGGTACGGGCTGTATGAGTATACCGTTATGTCATTTGGTCTGACTAACGCACCTGCCTATTTCATGAACATGATGAACAAGGTGTTTATGGAGTTTCTGGATAAGTTCGCCGTGGTGTTCATTGATGATATTCTGGTCTACTCAAAGAATGAAGATGAGCATAAGGAGCATTTGCGTTTGGTACTCGGGAAGCTCAGAGAACATCATCTATACGCCAAGTTTAGCAAGTGTGAGTTTTGGTTGAAGGAAGTTGGATTCCTCGGACATGTTATATCCGGAGAAGGAATAGCATTAGACCCCACCAAAGTTGTCACTGTAACAAATTGGGAAGCACCCACATCAGTTGGAGAGATCTGAAGTTTTCTTGGACTTGCAGGATACTACCGGAGGTTCATTGAGAATTTCTCGAAGATTGCGAAGCCCATGACGGAGTTGTTGAAGAAGGACACCAAGTTCAAATGGACTGAGGAATGTGAGACCAGTTTTCAGGAGTTGAAGAAACGTTTGGTTACATCACCAGTATTGATTCTGCCAGATCAGCGCAAGGATTATGAAGTATATTGCGACGCTTCACGTCGTGGACTTGGAGTAGTGCTTATGCAGGAGGGAAGAGTTGTTTCGTATGCCTCACGACAGCTTAAGCCCCATGAGTTCAATTATGCTACACATGATTTGGAGTTAGCAGCCGTAGTGCATGCGTTGAAGACATGGAGACATTTTCTCATCGGAAACCATTGTGAGGTGTACACGGATCACAAGAGTTTGAAGTACATTTCACACAGAAGGAGTTGAATCTCAGGCAAAGGAGATGGTTGGAGCTCATCAAGGATTATGATATGAGATTGCATTATCACCCCGGAAAGGCTAACGTAGTAGCCGATGTGTTGAGCCGCAAGAGCCATGTCAACACAGTCTTGACCGGAGAGTTACCGAAGGAGTTAGCCGAGGATCTTCGCGAGCTATGTTTGGAGATAGTTCCAAGAGGCTATGTTGCAGCATTGGAGATTCAGTCTACTTTGATGGATAAGATCAGAGAAGCTCAGAAGACCGACAAGGAGATTGCCGAGATAAAGGAGAATATGAGCAAAGGAAAAGCTAAAGGTTTTCGTGAGGATGAGCATGATACCTTATGGTTTGAAGACCGCGTTTATGTGCCTAAGGACCCAGAGATCAGGAAGTTGATTCTGCAAGAGGCCCATGATTCGCCGTATTCGATTCACCCAGGAAATACCAAGATGTATCCGGATTTGAAGGACACTTTCTGGTGGACCAGAATGAAGAAGGATATTGCGGAGTATGTAGCAGTATGTGATGTTTGTCGGAGAATGAAGGCAGAGCATCATAAGCCAGCAGGATTGCTACAGCCATTGCCGATACCCGAATGGAAGTGGATAAACTAGGCATGGATTTTATCACAGGATTGCCCAGGACTCATTCAGGCTATGACTCAATATGGGTTGTAGTCGATCGTTTGACGAAGGTAGCTCATTTCATCCCAGTGAAGACAACTTACACCAGTGCTAAGTTGGCGAATATATACATGACCAGGATCGTATGTTTGCATGGAGTTCCGAGGAGCATTGTATCAGATAGAGGAACCCAGTTTACCTCAAAGTTATGGAATCAGTTGCACGAAACTTTGGGTACCAGGCTATAGTTCAGTACATCCTTTCATCTACAGACAGATGGGTAGATCGAGAGATTCAATCAGATTCCGAAGGACATGTCGAGAGCTTGTGCGCTAGATTATGGATTTAGTTGGGACGACAATTTGCCATATGCAGATTTCTCTTACAACAACAGTTATCAATCCAGCTTGAAGATGGCCCCTTTCGAAGCCCTGTACGGAAGGAGGTGCAGGACACCATTGTTGTGGGATGAAGTTGCAGACTGCCAGTTGTTTGGACCAGATTTGATTAAAGAGTCTGAACAGAAGGTGAAGTTGATTCGCGATAGGCTCAAGGTAGCCCAGTCCAGGAAGAAGAGCTATGCGGATTCTAAACGCAAGGAGACAGTTTACAAAGTCGGAGACAGAGTTTATCTTCGTGTATCTCCACTTCGAGGAGTTAAGCGTTTTGGAGTTAAGGGAAAGTTAGCGGCACGTTTTGTAGGACCATACAAAGTTTTGGAGCGTATGGGAGAAGTTGCTTACAAGTTGGAATTGCCCGAAAGATTGTCAGGAGTTCATGATATGTTCCATGTTTCCTAGTTGAAGAAGTGCCACGTAGAGATGGCTGATATACTGCTGAGAGATACAGTGCCGCTGGAAGCGATTTAGCTGGATAGTGATTTAACCTATGAGGAGAAACTAGTCAAGATTCTCAAGTTTGCCAGCCGAGTCAGACACAGCAAGGTTATCAAGTTTTGCAAAGATCAGTGGATCCACCATACCGAAGATGAAGCCACCTGAGAGCGAGAGGAAGATCTACTCAAGGACCACCCTCACCTATTTTCTAGCCAACCCGAATCTCGAGGGCGAGATTCATCTTAAGGGGGGTAGGTTTGTAACATCCCAAATTTTCAATTTGGAATGTTATACATTAGATCATCATTGCATATCATATTTTATTGCATTTGATCTTGATCCTAGAAATTCTACGCAACTCGAGGACCCACGGAGAGAGTTGGGGATTTCGTTATTTCCATATTTGAACTTTCTCAAATTTTGAAAATAGGATCATTTGATTTATTTATTTTATCTTCAAATATTTCTAATATAAAAATAAGAGAGACTGAATAAAATGACTTTCCCAAAATAAAGAAATATTGAGGATTTAATTAAAAAAATCAAATAAGATTTTATTTCGGAGTTTATCGCTATTTTATTTGAATTTAGGAAAATGTGTGTTTTTCAAAATTGCATTTAGGCCCCAAATAAATGTTCATCTTGTCCGGCTTATTTTTACAGGACAGCGAAAATTTATTTCGGGATTTTTGGACTCCGTTTAGTATTTCTTTTCTTTCTTTTTCTGCATGTCGGAATATTAAAAAAAACGAAACCGACCTCGGGCCGTATTCGGCCAGGACTCCGCCCGGCCGGCCCCTTTAAATAGTGCGCCCTCGAGCCGCACTAGCCCAGCCCACCCTGCCGCCCTAACCCTAGCCGCCGCCAGCCGCCGTCGTCGCTGCCGCCGCCGCCGCCGTCGACGCCCGCTGCCACCACCCATTGACCCGCTGCCGCCGCCGTTGACCCACCGGAGGTAGTCCCCGCCGCCGCCGCAGTTTTCGAGAGAAAACCATTGGTTTTTTTTAGGAACCCGGTTTATATTTTTTATATAGATCGGTTTTATTTTTTTTCCGTTTTAGTTTATTTACCGGACGTTCGTCCATACGTTCATTTTAACGAACGGTTTTCATAGTTTAGCCGCAGACAGCGAACGTTCGTTCGTTAGCCTGTTGGTCCATTTTTCTTTTTCTCGGATTTTCCGCGATTATTTCTGATCGCGATTTCTAATCTGATTTTCGTTCTAGTATAAATTTTCACTCGTTTATCGGAATCTGGCGATTCAAGCGCCTAGAGTTTCGTCTCGAAACCCTATTTCTGTTTAACCAACTCAAATAAGTTTTTGCTACTGTAAAATTTGACTTAGGTCCAGATTAGTAAACAGAGCTTGTTTCTTTCGTCGTTTAACTTTCGTTGCTTTGTTTGTTTTGATTCTTTTTGCAAATCGGAGTTCTTAAGTTGAACTTTCTGGTTAGATCTCTTATTTGAGTTTCACCTGTGCATTAGATGAGTGCTTATTGTATGCTTGTTTGTTTGTGATAGAGTACCCGGAGTGCGCTGCTTGCTACTACGAGTCTCTAGGTTTCACGGATCATCAGCAAGGCAAGTAACACTTTGATCATACCTTTTTACTACCAAGTTTTATTGCATTAGATCAATCCTCAAACTATTGCATGGTTAGGATGTGATTAATATGTGGGTTTTGGGAAGTAGATGAGGTAGTACCTATTACCTGTTTTATTATCAAACCTTTGGGAGTTACTTCTACGTTTGCTTATATTGCTATGCTATGCTAGTAGACGTGGATTGGGTGAGTGTATCCATGACAGGCGTGAGATTGTTAATTAATGGTTAACTTAAGGTGGCAACTTAAATTCACATCTGGGTGGATTGAGGCACCTGGGGAACCCATTGTTGCTTGTATTTTTGGAAATCCCGGGGTACCGTGTGATTCTCCTATGGAGCGCCACCCAGGCTCAAAGGGATCATGAGATTATTCATGCTAGAAACTTCCATGTGCAGCCGCAAGCTACTATGGGCTCCAGCATAGTTGAGTATGTTGTGTGACCTCTTTCAGTGGTAGACTAGCAGATGTAGGGGATGTAGGTTGGTACTGTCTACCCAGAGTAAAGAGTTAATACTTCTGAAAGACTGTATCTCGGTCATCCGTTTCTCAAACATCATGTAGTGCGAGAAATCAAGCGGAGGAGATCGAGTCTTGCAGGAAAAGTGCGCAAACCTCTGCAGAGTGTATAAACTAATCATGGTTAGCCGTGTCCCCGGTTATGGACGTTTTGAGTATCTAGTATTTGGATTTTCATGTGAACCTCACCATGTTACTTAATTAAATTTTGTTGGGTTAATGATGATGCTTAATTGGGATTGAGTTGGAGGAACCTTCTCAATGTTTAACAACCACCATGATAGTTAAATAAAATTTATTCCTTTGTTGTAGGAAAAAAATGGCTTTATGCAAAACTGTAACCATAGAGCTTTCCACCAGCCATATATGCATGTAGTGATAGCATTATTCTATTCATTACTCTCTATGTGTTATATTACCAGCATATTCCATGTGCTGACCCATTTTCGGGCTGCAACGTTCATGTTGCAGACTTTTCAGACGACGAGTAAGGTGCCTTAGGTCGTGATCTTATACTCAGTGATGCCGTTGGAGTTAATGGACTTGCTTATCTTCCAAGCCTTCCGTTGTTATCATTATTAGTTGGCCTTAATCCATATTTATTGTAATAAGTTCTCTTTTGAAACATTCGTTGTAATAAGTGTGTGATTGCTACTCTGTTATAAATCCTTCAAGTACTGTGTGTGTCAGCATTACCGATCCAGGGATGACACTGATGCATAGAGATCAAACTGTTTGAGGTCTGGTCGCTACACTCATCCCCCAGTCTGAGATGGGTACAGTTCAGAGGTAAAGCCTCCGTAATGGCGAGAGACTGCATCAAACCCAATGCTTTGTCTAAGAGCAGAAGTGGGACCAGAAACTGCGGATCTGCCGCACTGAATTCAGCATAGGGCGCCTGATCGGACCCGCTAAGTGCAGACCTCGGCAGTTCGGGATGGTTACCCAGAGCCAAGTCTAAGATTGCATCTGGGTCTTCGGTCGAGAGTTCCACAAGGGGAAGAAGTCCGGCGGGGTTCAAGCTCCCGTCTTTGGGCGCTGAGACTTGCTCCGGATCTAAGGCCGAGGTGGGTATGGGTGTTGACCCCTGGTCGGGATTTAACAGGGGATTTGAAGAGTCTTCTTGGCGGGGACATGGAGTGGCGGCAGAGGCCATGAAACCGTCAAAGACTAGGTCTCCTCGGATGTCGGCAACGTAGTTCAGGTTTCCAAACCTGATCTGGTGGCCGGGGGCATAGCTATCGATCAGCTCGAGGCGGCCGATTGAGTTGGCATGAAGCACAAAGCCACCAAACACAAAGACCTGCCCAGGAAGAAAGATCTCCTGGACGCAACATCATTGTTGATGAAGAGGTGAGCCATCGATCCTTCTGTTGACGATACATCGGAGCTCTCAATGAAAGCACCAATATCGGTGCCAAAACCAGCAGAGCACGGGTAGGGGGGCCCAAGTTGTACGTCTGATAACTAATGGTAACTATGAATCAAAGGACACAATGTTTACCCAGGTTCGGGCCCTCTTAATGGAGGTAAAACCTTACTCATGCTTGATTATATACGAGGGTATAGGGGTTACAAGAGTTGATCTACCTCGAGATTGATTCGGCTAACCCTAGATTAGCTAGCCTAGCAATGTTCAGGTCCTGCCTCTGATCTACCCTCCAGTTTATATAGACACCGGGGGGCTTAGGGTTGTACAAAGTTGGTTTTACAAAAAGTGTCGGCATTCTGGGAACGGGGGTCCCCAGACTTGCCTACGTGCGGCCTACGGCGTGGCTCAAGCGGAGGCCCAGTGCAGCCCAGCTTCATCAGCTCAAGCTCAAGACCCTCGCGAGGGGCCAAGCCTCACGGGGCAGATGACAGGAAGCTTCCTCAGGAGCGGCCTCATCAGGCGGGCTCACGAGGAGGCGGAGAGATCAAGGCAGGGTACCTCGCGAGGTGCCCGTGACACAAGCCATGACGATCGAGACCAGGCGGGCGCCGGCTTGCGCAGTGTCCTTGTTTCCCCTTCGGTGCAAAGGGGGCAAGCACAGGCCAAGGCATCGGGCAAGGGTTACCATTTCGGTGCAACAAGACCAAGACCAGCGGGACGGCAGGATGGAGGTCACCGTGAAGCCCAGGACGGCGTCACCGTCAAAGTCTTTGGCAGTCGAAGACCAACTTTGGTCAGGATAAGTGTACTAGATGTTCCCCTTCAAAATGGCCAATTGTTGGCGCCCTTCCCGCTCATTATTTGGGAAGAGGCCCAGGGCCTCTATAAATAGGACTAGCCACCATAGTGGGGAGAGGCAACGACCTCACCCCGAACCAACAGAGACGGAGCAATTCCTCTCCAAGCTCACCACCACAAGAGCTCCTCCCCTCGCGAGGCAGTTCTTCCTTTGTATCGTTCATCATCATCAGCCCCTGAGGCAATCCACACACCACAAACTAGAGTAGGGTATTACACCACAACGGTGGCCCGAACTAGTATAAACCCCGCGTCCCTTGTGTTGTTCAACTGGCTTGCCTAGATTCCTTGCGAGGCTTCGAGACGTGAGTTGGTAGGGAGAGATCTTCGCGTGCACCCCAGAGTTTGAACCTCAAGGGTCTACCGGAACACGAAATCCGATATTTTGCGTGCCAGGTAGGGGTGCGCCGGAATCCTTCTTCCACCGCCTCGCGTATCATCGTCCGTCGCGCCCATGTCTGATGCTCGTCGAGCCCGCACCGAGCGTCGAGCTACTCTCGCAGCCCATGTCACCCAGACGGCCCCCGCCGGCGGGCCTCCCCATTGTTCCCCATCGCCTGCCGCCCACGCTGCCACCGGCCCTGCGGGGAACGAGCATCAGGCGTGGTCGCTGCATCCCTTGGTGCGGTGGGAAGGCCGCACCGCCACCCCGTCACTGACTCCAGCAGGCTCATCGTTGCACGCCCGTCGCGCTCCCGCGGATGCGCACGCCGTGTTGCTCCTAGCACGCGAGCTCCTGCACTACCGCCCCGTCGACGACCTCTACGATGAGTGGCTCGCCCGCATCACCGAGCTCGTCAGCGCCACAGGGGGCTCCCCTGCACCGTCCCTCTCGCTGCATTGCCCTCTGCCCTGCGCGGGCAACGCAGCTCCGGAGGCACCTCCACCACCTCCTCCTCAAGAAGGCACCCTGGCCCCAAGGGGCGTGGCCCCTGGACGAGACCCTCCGCGTCCAGCGCCCGCGCAGCAAGAAAAGAGCTACCAAGAGGACCCCCGTCCTCAAGAAGGCGCTCCTGTGCTCCCTGCACAGGCACGCCATGACCGTGCTCCTGCTCCAGCACGCCACGACCCCGCGTTGCTGCTGGCGGCAGCACGCGGAGACCTCCAAGATCAAGCCCTTCGCCACCAAAGGCCCCGTGTAGCCACAGCAGGCTGCCGCGCCTTCACCGCCGAGCTGCGCAGCATGGCCTGGTCGGGCAAGTTCAAGCCGGATCTGCCTCCTCGCTACGACGGTACTGCTGACCCCGCGGAGTTCCTCCAGCTCTACGAGCTGGGCATTGAGGCGGCCGACGGGGATGAAAAGGTCATGGCAAACTGGTTTCCCATGGCGGTCAAGGATGGCGCCCGCACTTGGCTCCTAAACCTGCCTCCCAGCACGATCTCCTCTTGGGACGAGATGCGCACTCGCTTCATCGCCAACTTCCAAGGCACTCGCGACCGGCCCCCGGCCATCAGCGATTTGCACCGCATCAAGCAGCAACCTGGAGAGACCCTGCAAAAGTACATCCAGCGCTTCAACAACGCTCGCCTCAAGATCCCCAGGGTGACTGAGGAGGCCATCATCTCAGCCTTCTCTGATGGCGTCCGCGACATCAAGATGAAGGAGGAACTGGCGATCTATGAAGACCTGTGCACATCTCTGGAGCTGTTCAACTTGGCGACCAAGTGCCCCGGGGCTGAGGAAGGGCGCCTCTCCCTCCTCAAACTTCCAGCTGCTGATCCGGAAGAGAAGAAGCCCAAGGCAAGGACGTGAAGCGCAAAGGAGCAGTTGTGCTCGCAGCGGAGCCAGACACCAAGCGAGGCAGGGATCAGCCGGAGTCTTCCAAGGGCAGCCGGTACTGCGTGTACCACGACCTCCACACCCACAACACCAATGAATGCCAAGAGCTCAGGGCTGTGCGAGATGGACGTTTCGGCCGACATCCCGAGCGCAATGACCAAGGCTAGGCCGAGGAGGAGGAAGAGGTGGAGGACGATGGGAGGATCGTGGCCCTCGCCAAGGGTGGCGTGACCGACCTCGCGAGGACCACTGGCAGGACCAGCCTCACGAGGGAGGTTGGAGGGATCATCCTCATGAGGATCGCCCGCAAGGCTACGCATGCCTCCCTCCTCTGCCACCACCGCCAAGAAGGAATGAAAACCAGCATCAGGACGAGGGGGTTGGGGGCTTCGAGGAGCCGCGCGGAATCACTTGCATCTTGGGCGGGGCTCAAGCCCCAGCCTCCCAGCGTATCTTCAAGTAGTTTGCTCGCGAGGTGAACGCAGTCCTTCCCAAGCTTGAGGCCACGCGCCCTCTCAGGTGGTCCACATGTGCCATCACGTTCAGCTCAGCGGATCAGCTCAAGTGCGCGGCCACAACCGGGGTCCTCCCAATGCTCTGTTCCCCAGTCATCAGCAATGTGCATGTCACCAGGACCCTCATCCATGGCGGAGCTAGACTCAACGTCATGTCCATCGAGACGTTCAACAATCTCCAAGTGCCATATGATCAGCTTCAGCCGACCAAGCCTTTCTCAGGAGTCACTGATGGTTCCACTGTTCCGATAGGGCAGGTTCACCTTCCTGTCACCTTTAGGCAGCGCAACAACTACCGTACTGAGCTCATTGACTTCGATGTCGCCCACATTCGCCTGCCGTACAATGCCATCCTCGGGTACCCAGCTCTGGCCAAGTTCATGGTAGTGACTCACCACGGCTACAACGTCCTCAAGATGCCAGGGAGCGGTGGGGTCATCACAGTCCCCTGTGAAGAGAAAGATGCGGTGTGCTCCCCCCGAGCGTGCCTTCCAGGCCGCGTTGATCGAAGACCCAGACACCAAGAGTGGAAACCTCCCAGGAGCGGCCCCCAAGAAGAAGAAGACATCACCTAGCTCAAGGCCTCAGGAGGCAGGCACCTCCAGAGGCGTTGCGTCAGGATCCGCGCCTGTTCAAGGGGTGCCACCCTCTGTCCCATAGGAAGGCGCGCCCGGCGCCCTCCTCGGGCAAGGCTTGGGGGCTCTCTCCTGGAGGGTCATCGACTTTGCCAAGGTCATGAGGGAGGCGCTCGGGCACCACTTGGATGCGTGCTTCAAAGCATGTTTCCTTTAGGAAGGTACGAGGCAAGGAGGGCCAAACCCTCAGGAGTTCATCGCAAGAAACACTCAGGAGCTTCAGGAGCCAAGAGTCACGCGCGGCAGCCGCCGCTTACCCGCCGTAGCCCCCCATCTAGGCGAGGATGGTGGGTTGCGCGTCTGCATCAACGTGCCAGGGCTCAACCGAGCCGCGTCTCAGGAGCGCCTCTGGCCCGCGCGCGTGGGACATTGCGAGGGTCCACCCCACAACTACGTTTGCATGCCTCTCGGCCTGCCGAACGCGGCCGCTGCTCATCAGCGCCTGCTGAGGAGCATTCTGGAGGCTTAGGAGGTCAGGCATTGCGCGGTCCTGGCAGAGATGGCTATGGTGCTCGAGAATCCGCCTGTGCACCCGGAGCCCCCCGAGGCTCCTGGTCCCGAGGGCTCGTGAGGATCGGCTCCTTCACCCCGCATCGTCTGCTACTCCGACCCTTGCTCTGCGAAAGTATCAGGTGCCTTCGTTTTAGTTTTCGCTTCAGCTGGGAGCGCCCGCAGGGCTGCATTATTCCCAGGCCGTGTGGGTCCGTCCCTGCGGCATGTATCCGATTTTCTTATGTCCTTTGCTTACCTTGGTGGGGGCGCCCCTCGGGCTGCATCATCCCCAAGCCACTCGGGCCTGACCCAGGGGTGTTTGCTTTTTCCGCATCTATCTAAATGGATTTGCTCCTCCATGCTTAACCTGATTCCCATGATTATCGTCTACTACCTACCGTGGACCTCTCCACTCTCATGCAAAGCGCTTGCACGTTAAAAGGGGGGTGCCTGAGCATCGCGACTCATGGGCTCTTACTGGCTCTCTAGCCCTCACCCCCTAGCCTTGACCCGCGGCATAGCGACCTGTCATACCAGCGGTGGCTGAGCTTGCTCGAGGGCCGGGACCTGAGAACGTAGAGCATTTGCATTCTAACCACCTTGCAGGAACATACCATTGATAAAGGCCCAGATCCAGGCGCAACCCACCTCGAGGTAGGGCCTCATGAGTCCCGTGCTGGCTCATGGGTGCCCAGATACACCTCTCCTAGCCCTACCGTGCCGGCCACGTGTCAGGGCGGGGCTGTACACGCCACGGGGGATCCTCCCGGAGGGGAGCCCCCTCCCACGCACCAGTGGAAGCACCATGCTCCGCGCTGGCTGACGACACTACCGAGGAGCGGCTATGCCCGTAGACATACGGAAGCACTATGCTCCGCGCTGGTGATAAACAACTGAGGGCGGCCCACGGCCGTATCAACCTCAGGGAGCCCAGAGCTCAGTGTCTGGCACCATCGCAAAGCCTCCCCTCGGGAGTGCCGCGCGAGGGGGCTGGACACCGGGGCTGCGCCCGGGCCACGCCCGAGCACATGCCACCCAACCAGGTCCCTCGGACCTGGTCATCACGCGCCCCTCCCCAAGCGGAGCCAAGGTATGAAGACTCTTTTGAACGTCAAGGGGGACTCCTGGGCATCGCGACCCAGGAGCCTAACTGGTCACGTAGCCCCTCACTCCTTAGTCCCATCCTGGTTTCTGGTCGGGGCTAACGGCGGCTGAGGTATGCGCAGGGCCGGGCCCTGCCGACGTAGAACGACAAATCCACTCCTAAGCCTTCCTTCCCTACTTGTTGTTTGCACGTCAAGGGGGACTCCTGAGCATCACGACTCAGGAGCCTAACTGGTCACGTAGCCCCTCACTCCTTAGTTCCGTCCTGGTTTCCGGTCGGGGCTAACGGCGGCTGAGGTATGCGCGGGGCCGGGCCGGGCCCTGCCCACGTAGAACACAAGCAAATAGGAGGGAAAATGCAAATTCTAGGGAATTCAAAAGCAAATATTACAGGCCATAGGTTGTTTTCACAACGCCAAACACGAGTTTAAATGCCTCCATGAGGCATGGTGCATGTTGCAGGAATCGAAACAGGACAGAAGCCGCGAAGGGATCACTTGCCGGGGGTGCCGCCGCTTGTGGTGGAGTCGCCCTGGGTGGCTCCACCTCCCGAGGCCGCGGAGCTGGCGGCATCGCGCCCGGGCCAGGTGCTGAAGGCGCGGAACCTCCCCAGCAAGGCCTCAACTCAGCCTTTCACATCCTCAGCACCAGCAGCGGCAAGTTCGCCGCTCACAGGTTCCAGCAGGCTGTCGAAGTCGACGTTGGGGTCGTGAAGGTAGAAGTGGCTGAGGACACACGTTAGCGCCGCAGAAGAAAGGACGCGTGCCTCGGCCTCAGCCGTGGGACCAAGGTCGTCCGCGACATATTCAAGTGCACGGACCAGGAAGGGAAGAAGCTCGCGAGGACCTAACCCAGCAACACCCCAGCTGCCGCCACGCAGGCCCAGCGCCTCGCCAAAGAACCACTCCAAACCTACAAGATAAGTCACACAAAAGCTAAATCGACTCAACACTAAGAGCATAATTGGTTTGATGCCAACATTTGGCATTGCCAATACTTGGCAAGCCAACAATTGGCAATATCAAAAGTTGCCAATAGTTGGCAACTTTTTGTGAGGTTGGCAAGGAAACATGGTAGCCAACCAAGCACTGGACAAAATTTGGCATTTGCCAAATGTTGGCATGCCAATTTTTGGCATCAAACCAATTATGCTCTAAACCCTCGCCTACTGCAGCTCTGTCATGTCAATGTTGCCTACCTTTCTCGCCCAGCGGAGGCTGCTTGAGCGCTAAAGGGGACCTCCTGAGCATCGCGACTCAGGGGCTCTTACTGGACCTTGGGCCGCTCACCTCCTGGCCTTGACCACGGCATCGCGACCTGGCATACCAGCAACGGCTGAAGCCTGCCTAGGGACCGAGACCTGTCGGCATAGAGCACCAAGCCCTCGTGAGGAAAGAAAGGGGGAGCCGAGCCGGGACAGGACTACCATCTCGCATCAATTCATAACAAGGATAATATGCACAAAAGGCATGACGGACGCCTTACATACCACCACGGGGTGTTACTTCGATTCCTCACAGGGAAAAAAGGTGCTGATCATAAGGAACGCTAACTACGCGCGCCTCCACGGGAGACGCCATCATTAACAGTGGGTTGCCTGACACCGGTGCCAACCCCATCCAGATCAACAGCGCCGACGGCCTGATGCGGCCACCCTGCTCCGAGCGCGACACGAGCTCGGGGGATCGTAGCTGTCGTCGCTCGTCTCCGGAGTCGTGTAAAGCTTGGAGGAGATGCTAGACGCGTCGGCTCCTCCACTGCTGCCTGAGGAGCTGCTGGGGAAGCGGTTGGCAATCCTGGTCCTCGCCACTCCGATGCCCCGGCCGCCTTCCTTGGGGCAGCACTCCAGCCGGTGCCCTTCCGCGTTGAAGACCTTGAAGAGCATTAGGGAGGCGCCGTCGTATTCCAGATGAATCACGAGGGAGCCCCCTGTTCGGCAGACCCTGGCAATCTCGCCCCAGCCTCGGGTCATGAAGACCTTGCCCGGGGCGACAACATCGACCTCCGCCTTGGTCGCGGGGGTGCTGCAGTCGGCACGCTGCAGCCAGAGCTCTCGAGGCCCCCTCGGCGTTATCTCAAAGGTGAAGGATGAAGGAAGGCTGATCCAAGATCGAGGAGGCATGGCGGCATGGAGCACAAGCTCGCGGGAAGAGCCCTCGGCATGGACTCCAGGGGGACGACGCGCATCGCCGTCACTCGCCAGTGTCGACGGCGGCACCGTCGATGTCGCTCAGCGCCTTCTTCTCCAGGGCCCTCGATTCGGGCGTACAAGGGCAGCAGAAACCTCGGTGGTGGCCGCTCGTACCAAGGCCTCGACGCTTCCTGCCGAGCTCCCTCATCTCGGCGGCAGGGGACTGGCCGTTTCTTCAGCGGGAGCGGGACGGGACCCTCTCGGGGAGCCTTTCCCTTCTCTTTTACAGAAAACCGTCGGATCTGCGCCATTGTAGTCAAAATGGAGGAGGAGTGAGGAAGAAGAGGTGAAGCAAGGAGAGATGGACTGGAAACACTCGCGTCATTCCGTACTTATAATCGGAGGAGGCCAACCGTCGGCCTCCACGATCTCAGGTAAGCATGACCCATTTTTACATGTAGGGACTTGTCAAGTCGTGCAGTTGCCGAGGCGTCATGGGGAAGCGGAGACGCCCACGTCCAATCAACTGCCACGCAGCACCCAAGGTCGCAGGCTATTGGGGCCTGCGGCGCTTCGCACTTGCCCCTTCGCTTCTCTGCTAAGCCAGGTCTGGGCGCGCCTTGGGCCCGGGGGCTACTGTCGGTGTTCTGGGAACGGGGGTCCCCAGACTTGCCTGCCTGCGGCCTGCGGCATGGCTCAAGCGGAGGCCCAGTGCAGCCCGGCTTCATCAGCTCAAGCTCAAGACCCTCGCGAGGGGCCAAGCCTCGTGGGGCGGATGACAGGAAGCTTTCTCAGGAGCATCCTCATCAGGCGGGCTCGCGAGGAGGCAGAGAGATCAAGGCAGGGTACCTTGCGAGGTGCCCGTGACGCAAGCCATGACGATCGAGACCAGGCAGGCGCCAGGCGGGCGCTGGCCTGCGTAGTGTCCTTGTTTCCCCTTCGGTGCAAAGGGGGCAAGCACAGGCCAAGGCATCGGGCAAAGGTTACCGTTTCGGTGCAACAAGACCAAGACCAGCGGGATGGCAGGATGGAGGTCACCGTGGAGCCCAGGACAGCATCACTGTCAGAGTCTTTGGCAGTCGAAGACCAACTTTGGTCAGGATAAGTGTACTAGATGTTCCCCTTCAAAATGGCCAATTGTTGGCGCCCTTCCCGCTCATTATTTGGGAAGAGGCCCAGGGCCTCTATAAATAGGACTAGCCACCACAGTGGGGAGAGGCAAGGACCTCACCCCGAACCAACAGAGACGGAGCAATTCCTCTCCAAGCTCACCACCACAAGAGATCCTCCCCTCGAGAGGCATTTCTTCCTTTGTATCGTTCATCATCATCAGCCCCTGAGGCAATCCACACACCACAAACTAGAGTAGGGTATTAGACCACAATGGTGGCTCGAACTAGTATAAACCCCGCGTCCCTTGTGTTGTTCATCTGGCTTGCCTAGATTCCTTGCGAGGCTTCGGGACGTGAGTTGGTAGGGGAGAGATCTTTGCGCGCACCCCAGAGTTTGAACCTCAAGGGTCTGCCGGAACCCGAAATCCGACAAAAAGGAATAAGATATCCGGACACCTATACTTGTCATCCACTCATATTAGCTCCTACATATTCTACGAAGATCTTTATCGGTCAAACCGCACAACAACATACGTTGTTCCCCTTGTCATCGGTATGTTACTTGCCTGAGATTCGATCGTCGATATCATCATACCTAGTTCAATCTCGTTATTGGAAAGTCTCTTTACTCGTTCCTTAATGCTTCATCCCGCAAGTAACTCATTAGTCATATTGCTTGCAAGTCTTATAGTGATGAGCATTACCGACAGGGCCCCAGAGATACCTCTTCGATACATAGAGTGACAAATCCTATTCTTGATCTATGCCAACCCAACAAACACCTTCGGAGACACCTGTAGAGCATCTTTATAATCACCCAGTTACGTTGTGACATTTGATAGCACACAAGGTGTTCCTCTGGTATTCGGGAGTTGCATAATCTCATAGTCAAAGGAACATGTATAATTCATGAAGAGAGCAGTAGCAATAAAACTTAACGATCATTATGCTAAGCTAACGGATGGGTCTTGTACATCACATTATTCTCTAACGATGTGGTCCCGTTCATCAAATGACAACACATGTCTATGGTCAGGAAACATAACCATCTTTGATCAACGAGCTAGTCAAGTAGAGGCATACTAGGGACACTTTGTTTTGTCTATGTATTCACACATGTACTAAGTTTCCGGTTAATACAATTCTAGCATGAATAATAAACATTTGTCATGATATAAGGAAATATAAATAACAACTTTATTATTGCCTTTAGGGCATATTTCCTTCACATATATTTACAAAACAATTACTGGAGTATGTTTCAACACCTTTTTTTCCTCGGGTTGAAAGTTACTGTGGTGTTTTAGACGTAAGTTATCACGCCTACGGTTTGTATATTACCATGCTATTTTCATAGAAGTTACATCGATATGTTTTTCAACGACATTCTTCACTAGATGACGAAGTTACCATGTTGTTGGTACCTAAGTTATCATGCCTGCACTACGTAAATTATCATGTTGTTTACAATGAAGTTATGGGCAGAAAGAAAATTGTTCCCTAATCTTCTCTCCATGCACTAGATACTGAAGTTATCATCTCTGTGATGTGTTAACATACCAAGCTATTTAGGCAGTTGTTATCAGGGTATGTTTAAAAAAATTCCCCAGATCGAAGTTAACAGGGCACGGGGTCTAACTTACCAGTCATGCGTGCGTAAATGATCATGATATTTTCATGGGAATTACCGAGGTGTGTTCCATCTCTTTTTATCTCCTGGTCAAAAGTTACTAGGCTCGGGTAAGTTAGCAGCCCCTCAGCCCATCGTGTAAGAAAACTTCTTGCAACAATAATTTTTTTAGTGTTCATATAATGAACAGTAACTAGGGTGGAACGAGTTATCTATGGGTCAATTCCATGAGTTTTTGGTCTTCTAGGGTGTTGTTTTTTGATTCACTAGTTCCATGAATGAACAACCACATGGATAGGTGAATTTTAGCACAAGCATGATGTAGCCGACCTGGTTAGTGCGGTCAGAATTTCCCATTTACCAGGCTAGGTCCTTGGTCGATGCACCATGTCAGCATCACGAAGGACCGCATCATCATGAAGGACATGTCGGACGCGACCATAACATGAATTCATGTAAAATTGAGGCAAGCCATGTTGTGCATAATGTAGCAAGCAATTCAGAAGCATGATGGTTGGTTGGTTTCTTACGAAGTACAGGAAACTAATGATCTGGAACTTGCTAGAGATGGTCTAGCCGGTGAGGCTACACTGCACGGCGACCTGGATGAAGCTGAAGGCCACACCTATGTAGAAGGTTAGCACCATGGTGCCGTCAAGCGATACGAGCATGCTGGCGAGCTTGGTGGCGCCAATGGCCGCCCTGAGGTTGAGCGACTCAGAGCGGGTGACTACGACGAGCATGAAGGAATGCTGGGGGATGGCCGCCCAGCGGCTGGAGAAGCCCTTGTTCTTGAGGCTCTCCGTCGTATGATAAGATAAAGAGATATGTGGTTTATCAGGTCAGAACAGTACAAGTTATCGGCCGAAACAAATACAAGTTATTGTGCTGGCACATTGATACGTCTCCAACGTATCTATAATTTTTTACTGTTCCATGCTATTATATTACCCCTTTTGGATGTTTATGGGCTTTATTTTACACATTTATATCATTTTTGGGACTAACCTACTAACCGGAGGCCTAGCCCGTATTGCTGTTTTTTTGCCTATTTCAGTATTTCGAAGAAAAGGAATATCAAACGGAGTCCAAACGGAATGAAACCTTTGGGAGCGTGATTTTTGGAACGAACGTGATCCAGAGGACTTGGAGTGCAAGTCAAGAAGCAATCGAGGCGGCCAGGAGATAGGAGGGCGCGCCCACCCCTGCTGGGCGTGCCCCCTGTCTCCTGGGCCCCACGAGCGGCCACCGACGTACTTCTTCCTCCTATATATACCTACATACCCCGAAAACATCCAGGGAGCCACCAAAACACAATTTCCACTGCTGTAACCTTCTATATCCGTGAGATCCCATCTTGGAGCCTTCGCCGGCGCTTCGTCGGAGGGGGAATCGACCACGGAGGGCTTCTACATCAACACCATAGCCCCTCAGATGAGTAGTGAGTAGTTTACCACAGACCTTCGGGTCCATAGTTATTAGCTAGATGGCTTCTTCTCTCTTTTTGGATCTCAATACAATGTTCTCCCCCTCTCTTGTGGAGATCTATTTGATGTAACTCCTTTTGCGGTGTGTTTGTCGAGATCCGATGAATTGTGTGTTTATGATCAAGTTTATATATGAGAAATATTTGAATCTTCTCTGAATTCTTTTATGTATGATTGAGTTATCTTTGCAAGTCTCTTCGAATTATCAGTTTGGTTTGGCCTACTAGATTGATCTTTCTTGCCATGGGAGAAGTGCTTAGCTTTGGGTTCAATCTTGTGGTGTCCTTACCCAGTGACAGAAAGGGTTGCAAGGCACCTATTGTATTATTGCCATCGAGAATAAAAAGATGGGGTTTATATCATATTGCTTGAGTTTATCCCTCTACATCATGTCATCTTTCTTAATGTGTTACTCTATTCTTATGAACTTAATACTCTAGACGCATGCTGGATAGCGGTCGATGTGTGGAGTAATAGTAGTAGATGCAGGCAGGAGTCGGTCTACTTGTCGCGGCCGTGATGCCTATATACATGATCATGCCTAGATAATCTCATAATTATTCGCTTTTCTATCAATTGCTCGACAGTAATTTGTTCACCCGCCGTAATACTTATATGCTATCTTGAGAGAAGCCACTAACCTATGGCCCCCGGGTCTATCTTTTATCATATAAGCTTTCAATCTACTTTTATTTGCATCTTTACTTTTCCAATCTATATTATAAAATACCAAAAATACATTTATCTTATCTTACTATCTCTATCAGATCTCACTTTCGCAAGTGGCCGTGAAGGGATTAACGACCCCTTTATTGTGTTGGTTGCGAGTTCTTTGTTTGTTTGTGTAGGTGCGTGGGACTTTTGAGGAGCCTCCTACTGGATTGATACCTTGGTTCTCAAAAACTGAGGAAAATACTTACGCTACTATTGTTGCATCACCCTTTCCTCTTCAAAGGAAAACCAACGCAAGCTCAAGACGTAGCACACATCATAAATTATCATGCTAAAATGAAGTTACCATGCCAAAAAATAGAATGAGTTAAACATGCTGACAAAGTGTGAGTTAAATGTGGTGACACTTCATAGTTATCAAGCTGACGTATTAAGTTATCATGCTCAATTTGCATAATTATCAGGTTGAAAGTAAAAAAATTGTTGAAAGCTGATCGGATTAAAAATGCTGACACGGTATAAATTATCAGGCTAAAATAATATGAATTATCAGTCAGAAATTGTTCAAGTTACCATGTTGAATAAAATAGAATGATTTAAATAGGCTAACAAAGTGATTCTTACCATGTTGACACACTAGAATTTATTCAGGCCGTCATACTATAAATTATCAGGTTCAAGCTGCATAAGTCATCAAGTTGAAGTAAAACATGAGTGTTCAAACCGGTTAGAGTTAAACATTTTGATACATCACAAGTCACCAGGCTAAAGTTTCATAAGTTATCTGGTTAAAGTAAAAAATAATAAGTATTCAAAGCGGTTCAAGTTAAAATGTTGGCACGATATAATTTATCAAGCTAAATCAATATGAATTATCAGGTGGAAGCAATTGAATTACTATGCTGAAAAGTAAAATGAGTTAGACAGGTTAGCAAAGTGATTGTTATCATGCTGACCCACTAGAAGTGACTAAGCTGACATAATGTAAGTTATAAGGCCTGAGATGCATAAGATTCAGGCTTTATACTTCCTCTAAACAAAATACTCCTCATGCCAACCGGTCCCAAGGCCAAGAATAGAAGGAAACGTAAGTACCTAAATGGTCAGCCCCAAGATCGATGATGCCATGTTTGTGCAGCTCTCAGAAGGTCTTGAGGCCCTTTGATGATATGTAGCTGAAATGGTGCACATCGATGTCAATCTCATGGCATTGGTGATGTACAATCGATTACCACATATCACACAATTTAAGAATAATAACCGAATGGGTTGATCAAGCAACGCACTTCAGTTTTGATGGACCCCATAGAGGATGAGCACAGTTACGATGACCGTCATACTATAAATTATCAGGTTCAAGCTACATAAGTCATCAAGTTGAAGTAAAAGGTGAGTGTTCAAACCAGTTAGAGTTAAACATTTTGATACATCACAAGTCATCAGGCCGAAGTTTCATAAGTTATCTGGTTAAAGTAAAAAACAATAAGTATTCAAAGCGGTTCAAGTTAAAATGCTGGCACGATATAATTTATCAAGCTAAATCAATATGAATTAT
This sequence comes from Triticum dicoccoides, assembly GCF_002162155.2. NCBI lineage: Eukaryota > Viridiplantae > Streptophyta > Magnoliopsida > Poales > Poaceae > Triticum > Triticum dicoccoides. Next base: position 574,010,856 of record NC_041389.1, on the reverse strand, counting down.
CAGGTGGAAGCAATTGAATTACTATGCTGAAAAGTAAAATGAGTTAGACAGGTTAGCAAAGTGATCGTTATCATGCTGACCCACTAGAAGTGACCAAGCTGACATAGCGTAAGTTATAAGGCCCGAGATGCATAAGGTTCAGACTTTATACTTCCTCTGAACAAAATACTCCTCATGACAATCGGTCCCAAGGCCAAGAACAGAAGGAAATGTAAGTACCTGAATGGTCAATCCCAAGATCGATGACGCCATGTTTATGCAGCTCTTGGAAGGTCTTGAGGCCCTTTCACGATATGTAGCTGAAACGGTGCACATCGATGTTAATCTCATGCCATTGGTGATGTATAATTGATTACCACATATCACACAATTTAAGAATAGCAACCGAATGGGTTGATCAAGTAACACACTTCAGTTTTGATGGACCCCATAGAGGATGAGCGCAGTTACGACACCATGATCAGGAACCTCTCACATATACAAACAAGTTGAGGGCACACATACCACGACAAAAATAGATGACAATTTGGAATTTTTTAAGGCTTTTATCCATCAAACTAGGACTTCAGAGAAGGAATTTTTCATTTTCCATAGTAAATGATCCCATGCTATATTGTCTGAACAAAATTGAGAGAGAAAAGAGGATAATTGCGCCAGCGAAAACTTTCCTCGGAACAGTCAAAGGAGGCACTGACCAGAAGCTCACCTGTCAATGTAATAGGCGGCGACGGTGGATCTTCCATTTGATGAGCGACGACGGTGGTCGGAGGTGGCGGTGTGGGGAGACGCGGCGGGATGGGGTGGCAGAGGCACACGATGCGCGGGGTTGGCCTGGCGATGACTTGTGGAGTCGGGGAGATGGTGGGACGTTGGGGATAGAGAGCAGCGGTGGTGGGCATGGACGCGACAGTCGTGCGATAGGAGCTTGACGGCAGTTGTGCACCGGATTGGCCATCGCGGCAGAAGCTGGGAAGGAGATGGGGCCGAGACAACGCTAGGAGCAGGGGCCGCGTGATCCGTTCTTAGGTCGTCTTTACAATCTTCCACAGAGTTTGTTTGTTTTTTGAACATCAGTACAGACGCAAACGCTCATACATATGTGCATACACTCACCTCCTATGAACGCACAGAGCCAGCATGCCATCTTGAAATTTATGAAGTCACCATAGGCGCCTCGTCATCGACGGGAACGTCTCCTCCCACTAAAAGTGCATCACTGAAAATCCTGAAATAAATCCAGGAATAATGCGAGCACTAGGACTTGAACCCTGATGGGCTGGGAATACCATTGTCCCTCTAAGAGCAACTCCAACAGGGCGACCCATTTCGTCCACCGCCGTCCGTTTGGGTCGGCGCGGAGACAAAAGGCAGGCCAATGCGCTGACCCAAACGGACGCGCATCCGCTTTTTGTCCGCAGGCGACCCATTTCCGGCCCATTTTGAGTCGGATTTGCGTTGGCGCGAACACGCGCGCGCGCCTACTCCTCTCCCCGGGCCCGCCGGTCGATGGCTG
>NC_041389.1:573965611-574009009 GCF_002162155.2 Triticum dicoccoides | reverse complement strand
TGAACGACGACCTCGACCTTGACGCCGCCGCTGGCCTCGCCTCCTCCGGCATGAAGACCGCCCCCTCCGGCAAAGGCAAGCCCCGTGCCCCGTGCAAAACCACTGCCGCGGCCAAGCCAAAGAAGGCGCTGACGCCCGAACAGCGGGCGGGGGAGTCGGCCAAGAGGCACGCCATGGACGCGAGGGGTGAAGTTGTCATGGCTGCCGCCGTCACCGCCGCCGCGCAGCAGGAGGTTACCAACACCCGCGTCACGGTGGCAACGAGGGAGGCGCTCTACATGCTAGGGTTAAACCCTAGCCAGCACGGCCTCGTAAATGCCGCCGTGCCCGGCACCTGCTCGTCCGCGTTCCCTCAGATGGAGCTGCCCGACTCGCCTTGCGCGTCGGCTTGCACCCCGATACCCGACTTCCATGTGTGCCTCAGGCCTCGCGCCTCTCCGGGGAGTGCTCACCCGACATGAGCATGGTGGCGCCTTCCACGCCCGCGCCCACGCTCATCGACCTCAATGCCACACCGGTAGCCGATAGCTCGTCATCCGGAGGCGCGAGGAAATGCGCACGACAGATTCCGGCCGACGTGCTACCGTACGCCCGCAACCTGTTTGACGAAATGTCGGCCGCCAGCGATGAGGACTACATGTAGAACCTTATCTCCGAGGGTGGTGCGCCAGCCGCTGGCTATGACCCTGAGGAGACACAAAGCCAGGACAACCGCGGGGCATTCACGCCGGGTGCTGGCTATGATCAGTCGGCCTTCATGTGTGATCAGGTCAGCATGGACCTGGACGGCTTCCCACTCGACCACGAGTTTCCGAACGACTACGGGCAAGAGTAAGAAGACGAGTGCAGTATCGAAGTGGAGCCTTTGTTTGAGGATGAGCTCGCCAACCAAGCCGCCGGGCCGAAGCCAAGCGCAAGAGCAAGCGCACGAAGGCATACACGGCGGCTGAGGACAAGCTTCTTTGCGAGTGTTGGAGGGACATTGGACAAGACCCCGAAACCGGGGCCGAACAAAAGCATTCAACTTTTTGGATTTGTGTCCACCGAGAGTTTCATGAGCGCGAGAAGTTTCCTTCTTACCAAATTGTGAGCACGCATGGGTAGGTGTCCATTTTGAAGTGATGGAGAGTGATCCAACAAGAGTGCAACAAGTTTTGTGCCACTCTTGAGAGCGTTAAGGCCCGCCCCATGAGCGGCATCGGCATGCAAGACATGGTATGGTAGCAAGCCGCCCTCTTTTGTGTCATCAAGTTCATGCTTGCATGTTCATTTGCATCTCAATTGTGCCAACATGCTTGCATGAAAACATTTGTAGGCATTTCAAGCTTTGGAGGCATTCAAGGTCCAAGACAATGGCAAGTGCTTCAACCTCTCTCATTGTTACAGGGTCATTAAAGATGAGGAGAAGTTCAAGGCGCAATGTGCCGCCCTCAAGTCGCGCGGGGGAAAGGAAGCCGTGGAGGAGGTTGGGGACGGCGAGCCGGCTCGGCCGTGGGGGAAGACCAACTCCAAGAAGGAGGACAAGCAGGATGCGGCATCGAACACCTTGATCGCAAGCGTGGAGGGCCTGATGAACAAGAAGGACTCAAGAGAGGAGGAGCGCCGGCGTTTCAAAGAGGAGAAAATGAACGACTTGAAAGTGCAACTATCCCTAGGTGGTTTTGGTAATTCCTAACAACATATAGCTCATTGAGCTAACATTATTCCAAGATAAATATTCCAGGAAAAGCTCAATGAATGGCATGGCATGGATGAGAAAAGTGGACCCCTCAAAATATTAAGGATAAAAGGATTGGCTCAAGCTCAAAGCTCAAGACTCTACATTTGATATTTTAGTGATCCAAGATCACATTGAGTCTATAGGAAAAGCCAATACTATCAAGGAGGGATGAGGTGTTGCTTAATGAGGTTCTTGCTTCATAGTGCTTAGTGATATGCTCCAAAACCCTCAACTACTTTCCCACATCCACATATGACCTAAACCTAAAGTCAAACTCGGCACCACCGATTCTTTCCATCCGGCGCCACCGAGTTCAGATGTCATAGCCACTGCCACAAAACCTAGGCAAATCGGTCTCACCGATAGGGATCTCGGTCTCACCGAGATGGGATTGTAATCTCTATGTTTCCCTTCGTAACGTTTTGGTACCACCGAGATGAGCGATCGGTCCCACCGAGATTGCAATGTAAACTCTATGTTTCCCTTTTGTAACATTCTGGTCCCACCGAAATGAGCGAACCAGTCCCACCGAGTTTACCTGGCCAACTCTCTGGTTAGCTTATTACCAAAATCGGTCTTACCGCGTTTGTGTAATCGGTCTCACCGAGATTACGTTATGCCCTAACCCTAACCATATCGGTCCTACCGAGTTGCATGTCGGTCCCACCGAAAATCCTAACGGTCACTAGACTTGCTGAATCGGTCAGACCGAGTTCCTCAATTTGGTCCCACCGAGAATGGTAAATCGTGTGTAATGGTTAGTTTTTTGTGTGGAGGCTATATATACCCCTCCACCTCCTCTTCATTCGTGGAGAGAGCCATCAGAACAAACCTACATTTCCAACTTACATTTTCTGAGAGAGAACCACCTACACTTGTGTTGAGACCAAGATATTCCATTCCTACCATATGAATATTGATCTCTAGCCTTCCCCAAGTTGCTTTCCACTCAAATCTTCTTTTCACCAAATCCAAATCCTGTGAGAGAGAGTTGAGTGTTGGGGAGTCTATCATTTGAAGCACAAGAGCAAGGAGTTCATCATCAACACACCATTTGTTACTTCTTGGAGAGTGGTGTCTCCTAGATTGGCTAGGTGTCACTTGGGAGCCTCCGACAAGATTGTGGAGTTGAACCAAGGAGTTTGTAAGGGCAAGGAGATCGCCTACTTCGTGAAGATCTACCGCTAGTGATGCAAGTCCTTCGTGGGCGACGACCATGATGGGATAGACAAGGTTGCTTCTTCGTGGACCCTTCTTGGGTGGAGCCCTCCGTGGACTCGTGCAGCCGTTACCCTTCGTGGGTTGAAGTCTCCATCAATGTGGATGTACGATAGTACCACCTATCGAAACCACGGCTCAAAAATCTCCGTGTCTCCAAATTGCGTTTGAATTCTCCATACACTTCCCTTTACATTCTTGCAAGTTGCATGCTTTAATTTCCGCTGCTCATATACTCTTTGCATGCTTGCTTGAATTGTGCTAAGATTGCTTGACTTCTGCTAAGTTAGCTAAAATCTGCCAAAGACTAAAATTTGGAAAAGGTTAAGTTTTTATTTGGTCAAGTAGTCTAATCACCCCCCCCCCCTCTAAACATACTTCCGATCCTACAAGTGGTATCAAAGCTTTGGTCTCCATTTGCTTTGATTTCCATAGCTTTTGGTGGTCATAGCCTTGGTTTCACAACCTAGGAGAGTATGGCGTCTAGCGAGGGAAACTACCACCGTAGAGGTCCTTACTTTGATGGTACTAATTTTGCTAGTTGGAAGCATAAGATGAAAATGCATATCCTTGGACATAACCCTTCCCTTTGGGCTATTGTGTGTATTGGCTTGCAAAGTGAATTCTTTGATGGGAGAGAACCGAACTGTGAAGCTAGCGCGGATGAGTTGAAGATGCTGCAATACAACGCTCAAGCTTGTGATATCCTCTTCAACGGATTGTGCCCCGAAGAATTCAACAAAATCAGCCGTCTTGAGAATGCAAAGGAAATTTGGGATACTTTGATTGATATGCACGAAGGTACCGACTCCGTCAAGGAATCCAAGTTGGATGTGCTACAAAGTCAACTTGACAAGTTCAACATGAAGGATGGTGAAGGCGTCGCTGAAATGTACTCTAGGCTTGCTCTCATTACAAATGAGATTGCCGGCTTAGGAAGTGAAGAGATGACCGACAAATTCATCATCAAGAAGATCCTAAGAGCATTGGATGGAAAATATGATACAGTGTGCACATTGATCCAAATGATGCCCAATTACAAGAATCTCAAGCCAACGGAGGTCATTGGAAGAATTGTTGCCCATGAGATGTCACTCAAGGATAAGGAGGAGGTGCACAACAAGTCAAGTCGTGCTTACAAAGCCTCATGTGAAGCTCCCACATCATCAAGTGAGAAACAAACCTTCAATGAAGAATTGAGCCTAATGGTGAAGAACTTCAACAAGTTCTACAAGAGTAGAAGCAAGGAAAGAAGTTATAAGTCAAGGTCCTACAATGATAAAAGATCTTCTAGTCGATAGCGAAATTGCTACAACTGTGGAAGACCCGGACACTACTCCAATGAGTGTACGACTCCCTAACAAAAGAAGAGAAGAATCACCTAAAAGGAGAAGTAGAAGAGAAGAATCACCGCCAAGAGAGAGAAGGAGTAGAGATGATCGTTATGAATGAAGAGCATCCCGGAGAAGCAAGGATTCGGAAAGCAAGGACAAGTCATCAAGGAGCTACACAAAACGAAGACATCAAGTTCATGTTGGTGAATGGGTATCCGGCTCCGACTCCAACCATCACTCTGAGAGAAGCTATCACTCCGACTCCGAACATACTCAAGATGAAGGTGTTGCTGGTCTAGCACTTGGGTCAACCAACTCCTACGACATATTTGATTCACCAAATGAAGGACTTGGAAGATGCTTCATGGCTAAAGGCCCAAAGGTAACACACCCCGAGTATGTTGATTTCAATAGTGATGAAGATGACTTGTTAGGTGATGATGATTTACTTGTTGACAATAGTGATGGATACTATGATGAAACGACAATTAATCATGCCAATTGAGATAAAACGAATGACGATGATAAGGAGAAGATTGAGCTTCTAACTAAAGAACTAAACACTCTTAAGTTAGCTCATGAAACTATCTTAGGAGATCATCAAGAACTTTTAAGGACTCATGAGAAGTTATGCTTTGAAAAGCTCAATCTTGAGCAAGAGCATGAGTTCTTAAAAAGCAATCAATGATGATCTTCGCAATAAAAGTTCTTCTTACATTGCCAAGCGTTTACTCTTATCTACTTACATGCCTCAAGTCAAGTCTAGTAACAAGAACAAGAAGGATTCTTCCTCTAGTAGTAACAATAATCATGTTAAATCCAATGTTGTTGCTTCTAGTAGTTCTCTTGATTCCACTAATGATTCTCTTAGCCAAGTTACACTTGAGAAAGAAAATAGCTTATTGAAGGGAATTATAGAGAAAGGTGTTTACAAGAGCCTTGCCGAAAGTAAGCAATTTGAAGAAATTGTGCGCAAGCAAGGAAGGCACCGGAAGAACCAAGGTGTTGGTTTTGAACGAAAGTTCAATGCCAATGGAGTTGAATGGGAAGAATATCAATATCCCAAGACGAAGTTTGTTCCTCAACAAGAGAAGTATGATCCTACTTCCTTCAAAGGGACACAAGCTCAAGATGATCTTCCACCACAAGACCACAAGCAAAAAGGCAAGGATGAGCTTCAAGAGGAGATTGATGCATTTGAAGAAGCTCCCAAGGCCTTGGTCAAGTGGGTTCCCAAGACTACGTCAAGTTCTACTTCATCAAGTATGACTACAATTCCAAGGATTCCCATCAACATGGTGTGGATCCCGAAGAAGAACTAGAGAGTTCTTGAGGGTGACTTCGCCAACATACTTCACTCATATCATTTTGGCAAGGACAAGTGCAATCAACTTCCACATCTTGCACTAGTTCATGGAGTCACAAACCCTCTTGTTGGTAAGACAAGGGACAAGGTAACCTAATGCTTTCATAAACATCATTTTGTGTGTGCATCACTCTATGTCTATGGATATCCTTGTTTGTTCCTTGTGGGACTAACCCGTGTAGGTATTGAAAGTGCAACTCACTCCAAAGGATTGCTCCAAATGATCTACATCAACATTGAGCATCCACATCTTCAACACCTACATGAAGTCATCATCGACAAAACCCAAGGTTAGTTCATCCCTCTAAGGGGGGATCTCACATCTAGGGGGAGCTTTACTATAAGAATTGAGTTAAAGCAACTCTAATGGTGTGAAAACATCAATGCATTATGTAAAAGTGGTAACCCCACTTGAGCTTAAACGATGAGTATGACCTATGATCAAATGTTCTCATTTGACTCCTAAGTCAATATACTCATATATAGATGACCTAGTCATCACAAATTGCTTGATAGATGCTAGAATTGGTTGTGCATGCTTTGCCACATATTTCATTTGTCATTTTATTGTTTGAGCATGTTGGTTGCATATTTTACTCATTTGAGGACATCCACTTGTAGTTTTGCTTGTTTGGATTCTTTTTCTTTTGCCAAGTGGATGGACAAGAATGCCTAAGAACCTTCTCTAGCTATCTATGATTTTCTTGTCTCAAACTCTATTCATGCTACATCACAAAATTTAATCAAGTCAGATTCGAACCACTCTGTGTGAGGAGCACTCGGAGTCCCCGATTCGTCATGGACTTAAACTTCCAAAACTTCTTTGTGTGTTTCGGTCTGACCGATTTTCCATTTCGGTCATACCGAGATCACTAAGTCGATCTAGGTTTTCAATCTCGGTGCAACCGATTTGAACTTTTTGGTCACACCAAGTTGCAGCAACTGCTTGCAGTATTGCATCTCGGTGCCACCGAGTTGTTCCACTCGGTCACACCGACACGATCCGGCTATATATACCCACGGGCAAAACTTTGGAAATTTTCTCCGAACTCTTTCGCCCGCGCTCAGCCCGCTCTGCCTCCAGGGTCTCCGGATCGTCCTCCTCGTCGCCAGCTACCTCCTGCCGCTGGTCACCGCCGCCGTCAACGGAAATCATCTCCGCCGTTGCTGCCGTAGCGAGTCCTTCACCGAACTAGGGTATGGACTTGATCTCTGTGCTATCCCTATCTGATTCCTAGCACATTGTGTTCGCCATGAATCTTGCCACGATTGAAACTATCTTATCTAGTCAAAACACTTCGTAGATTAGGGTTGGATTGAAAATTTAGGGTTAGGTTTCCGCCGAAACCATCTGGGACCCACCGAGTTGTAGAAATCGGTTCCACCAATTTGGCCAAGGCCATTGCACATGTGACTCTCGGTCTGACTGAGAATTGCAAATCGGTGTGACCGAGTTCAGAACTTTGTGAAACCCTAGCAGTCTCGGTGCCACCGAACTGTGACTCGGTCTGACCGAGTTCACTAGTTTAGGTTCCTAAAGCTACTTCGGTATCACCGAGTTTACAAGTCGGTAGATCCGAAATGCTTTCTGTGGAAAACTAAAACTAAGTTTTTAACCCATTCTTTTGCAAAAACCTCTGTATTTTGTGATGCTCATCCCCTCTATCTCATCTATATCTATTCACAAGGTTAGCTGTCAGTGTTTGCAACATGTCTGATCAAAGTGACCATCAGAACAAGTCAAAGGAGCAGGTTCACATGAGTGAGGGCACTAGTCCCTCCAGTTCCTCGGATGATGGCAGCATGAGCACCCCAAGCAACTTACCCAAAGCTGCCACCAGGGCCAGAAAGAAGAAAACCTCAGACTCTAAGGATGAAGATTATGTGGCATAAGAGGATGAAGCCACTTCCAGAAAAGTGCTCAAGAAGGAATATGGCACAGCTGCAACCACTAAGACTGGACTGAACAGGAAAATTCCAGCCAAAAGGACTCCTATGCTGAAGGTCAGAGGATCCACTAAAGAAACTGAGAAATCTGATCCCAAAGAGCCAGAAGTTACTGAGAAGAAGAGGAAGGAAAGGGTCAAGAAGACCATGGCCAGGGTTGTTGGAAAGCCTTCCATGATGGAAGAGGAAGAAGAAGAGCTTGCTGCACCAGCACCTAAAGCACAGAAGCTTATGGGTGATGCTATCAGATCAGGGGTTGTTTCATCAAAGCCTAAAGAAGCACCCAAGGCTGCTTCCAAGCCCAAGACTGCACCTAAGAGGAATACCAGGAACATATCAGCTGCTGAGAAGAACAAGGCCCCAGTGCCTGAAGTTGTTGCTGAAGAGGAAGATGATGAAGAGCATGTCTTGAGAAAATTGAAGCCAAAAATTCCAGATCATAATGATGTTCATCCTGTAGCTGAGAACATGAAGCTGAGAAAGGATGCAGGACTCAGATAGTGGAGGTTGACTGATCCTTATGCAGTCAGGAGGAGAACTGTTGTGGACTACAGGTTCCATACAAAGGAACAGCAGGATTTCTATGAAACAGTGCTGCTGGACAAGAAGCCAATAGTCTGTGACATGAGATGGGTGGGCTGGAAATACATCAAGGAGAATGAACAACACTATCCTGGTGTGCATGACAGTTTCAAGGGTTGTGGAGTGGATGACTTTGTTGGGCAGAAGCTCACAAAGTGGAATGATGAGCTCATAATGCAATTCTACTCCACAGCACACTTTTATCCAGATGGCAGGATAGTATGGATGTCTGAAGGTACTAGGTACCAATCATCAATTGAAGAATGGGACAATCCGATCAATGCACCTAAGGAGAAAGAGGATGACTTGGATGTCTATGCCAAGAAGAAGATGGATCACAACACTATGGCACATATGTACAAGGAGATCCCAGATGCTGATGTTGAAACACACAAGTTTGGATCAGTACATTACCTTCTATCAGGACTGCCAACCATCAACTGGATCCTCAGGCAAACTCTTTTTCCCTAGTCAGGTGATCACAATATGATCAGAGGCCATGCAATCATCTCTGCTACACTTATTTGATGTGCCACAAAAGTTCAAGGTCATGAGCCTCATAGTTGAAACTATCAAGAGGACAGCTGCTGAGCAGAAGAGAAGTTGTGGGTATGCCCCACAGATCTAGGATCTGATTAACTCCAAGATGGGTGAGGAAGTCCTGGATAAGGGGGTATCCGGATAGCCGGACTATATGCTATGGCCGGACTGTTGGACTATGAAGATACAAGACAGAAGACTTCATCCCGTGTACGGATGGGACTCTCCTTGGCGTGGAAGGCAAGCTTGGCGGTTCGGATGTAGATCTCCTCCTCTGTAAACTGACTCTGTGTAACCCTAGCCCCCTCCGGTGTCTATATAAACCGGAGGGTTTAGTCTGTAGAACAACAACAACAATCATACCATAGGCTAGCTTCTAGGGTTTAGCCTCTCTGGTCTCGTGGTAGATCAACTCTTGTAATACTCATATCATCAAGATCAATCAAGCAGGAAGTAGGGTATTACCTCCATCGAGAGGGCCCAAACCTGGGTAAACATCGTGTCCCCAGCCTCTTGTTACCATTAGTCTTAGACGCACAGTTCGGGACCCCCTACCCAAGATCCGCCGGTTTTGACACCGACATTGGTGCTTTCATTGAGAGTTCCTCTGTGTCGTCACTGCAAGGCTAGATGGCTTCTCCAACCTTCAACCACACTGTCTCGGGTGAGACTTTTCTCCCCGAACAGATCTTCGTGTTCGGCGGTTCGCACTGCGGGCCAACTCGCTTGGCCATCTGGAGCAGATCGATAGCTACGCCGCTGGCCATCAGGTCAGGTTTGGAAACCTAAACTACACTGCCGACATCCGCGGAGACTTGATCTTCGACGGATTCGGACCCGTGTCAGGAGCGCCGAACAATCACGATGAGCATGACCTAGATCTGCAGTCGGACAGTATTTGGGACATCGCACCTGCCATAGCTCCGGACTTTGCTCCAGAGCAGGACGTGCCTTCTGAGGACGGGTGGATGGACCCCGCCCCGAAGACCGCACACTCATCGGCTTTAGAGCCGAACATAGACTCCTCTCCTAAAGGGATCTGTATCTCCGGACCCTCGGACTCGCCTCCGGTCGTGTGTTCCGGACCGCGCGCATCCGAGCCCATCGAATCTAGCTGGGCCCCGGTTATGGAATTCGCCGCCGCAGATATCTTTCAGCACTCACCCTTCAGAGACGTGCTAAATTCATTAAGGTCTCTATCTCTGTCAGAAGACTCCTGGCCGAACTATGTCCGGCCCGTGTGGGATACGGAAGACGAAGAAAATTGCAACCCACCCACCACCCACTTTATAGCCATTGTCGATGACCTAACACACATGCTTGACTCTGACCCCAATAACATCGACGGTATGGACGTCGATGTAGGGGACGATCTGGAACCACCGCCCACGGGGTGCTGGACAGCCACTTCATCATACGAAGTCTACATGGTGGACACCCCCAAAGAAGACAATGGTGAAAAAAAGGACACAACGGAGGATAAACCCCCCGGGCCAAAGCAAAAATGACGGTGTAAGCGCCGCCTCAGGTCCAGTCACAGTAAAAATAGCGATAACAACCCAAAGCAGGATGGCACTCTGGTTGATTCCGAAGGCAACAATGGCCATAGGGACCCAGTGATGGAGCAGGACAAACCAGGTCATGCCGAATACAACCCGGAGCAGACGCCCAATCAGATAAATTCAGAGGGCCGAACTCATCATGCTACCTCCAAAGAAGAGAACAGTCCGGTTGATGATGTGGAACAAGATAACCTCCGCAGAAAACTCTTGGCCACAGCATGGAGCCTGAAGAAGCAGAAGCAAAGGCTTAAGGCCGCGCAGGACATGCTCAACCGAAGATGGAATAAGGTGCGGGACACAGAAGGGAAACGTGGCGATAATCGCCACACAAAGAGCTACCCAAAGCGCAAACTGCTACCCGAATTTGACGGTGAAGCCGCAGCACCAGTCCGACCCAAAAACAATACGGCTACTCAGACGGACCAACCACCTCATGGCCACGATAGAGCAGCCACCGATACCGCACATGATTTACGAGCGCTCCTGGACAAAAAGGCCAGTGCGGCCAGATCCATCTATGGGTCCAGAGGACATGCTCCGGCGCGGGATGAGGGCCACCACAATAATCATATTGATCAAATACCAGTCTGGAATCAACACCGGGAGCAACAGCAGCCGATAGCATGCCGCAACATGGCCAGATACAGAGGGGCCACACACCCCCTGTGCTTCACGGACGAGGTGCTGGATCATGAATTTCCACAAGGATTCAAACCCGTGAATATAGAGTCATACGACGGAACGACGGACCCTGGGGTCTGGATTGAGGATTTTATCCTTCACATACACATGGCTCGTGGGGATGACCTCCACGTCGTCAAGTACCTCCCCCTCAAGTTGAAAGGACCAGCTGGTCATTGGCTGAAAAGCCTCCCCGAAAACTCAATTGGAAGTTGGGAGGAACTTGAGGATGCTTTCAGGGCCAACTTTCAAGGGACCTATGTCCGGCCTCCAGATGCTGACGACTTAAGTCACATAATACAGCAGTCCGGAGAAGTCCGCCCGTAAATTTTGGAACAGATTCCTCACTAAGAAGAATCAAATTGTCGACTGTCTGGATGCCGAAGCCTTAGCGGCCTTCAAACACAGTATCCGAGACGAGTGGCTTGCCAGACACCTAGGCCAAGAAAAGCTGAGAATGATGGCAGCCTTAACAAGCCTCATGACCCGATTTTGTGCGGGAGAGGACAGTTGGTTGGCCCGTAGAGGCACCAGCGACCCGGGTACATCCGAAATCTGAGATGGCAATGGGAAGCCACGACACACTAAGCAAAAACATCGGAATAATGATAGTCCGGACAACACAGCGGTCAATGCCGGATTTAGGGACTCTCGACCTGGTCAAGGAAAGAAGCCATTTAAAGGCAGTAAAGAGGAACCATCCGGCCTGAAAAATGTCCTGGACAGATTGTGCCAAATCCGTGGCACTTCCGACAAACCTGCAAATCATACCCACAGAGAATGTTGGGTTTTCAAGCAGGCCGGCAAGTTAAACGCCGGACACAAGGGAAGGGAAACACCAACCGAAGACGAGGATGAGCCTCGCCAGCCGAACACCAGGGGCCAGAAACAATTCCCACCGGTAGTCAAAATGGTAAACATGGTACATGCAACTCACGCAGAGTTCGTAGCCCCCCAATTCAATCCCTGGGCAAATTGCCCGATCACTTTTGACCACAGGGACTACCTGGCCAGTATCCGGCACGGGGGATCGGCTGCCTTGGTGCTCGACCCAATAATTGAGGGATACCATCTTACTCACGTCCTAATGGACGGCGGCAGTACTCTTAATCTGATATATCAAGACACCATCCGCAAGATGGGGGTAGACCCATCCAGAATAAGTCAAAATAACGCCACCTTCAATGGAGTGATTCCAGGTGTAGTAGCCCGCTGTTGGGGCTCCCTCGTATTAGAAGTGACATTCGGTTCTCCCGACAACTTCAGAAGCGAGAACCTACTCTTCAACATCGCCCCCTTCAGCAGCGATTATCATGCATTGCTTGGGAGAACGGCCTTCGCTTGCTTTAACGCAATACCGAACTACGCCTGCCTTAAACTCAAGATGCTCGGTCCACGCGGCGTCATCACGGTTAGCGGAAACAGAGAGCAGTATGCGGCAGTTCCCGCTGCCGGACTCTAGGCGGCTTCTCCCACTAGAACACATGATCGGTCGTCAAGACCATGGACACGGTTAGACGAGTCCAATACACCATTTTACACAATGGCTCAGATAAACCTGATCTAGGGGTCGTACATGTGTCCCCATAAATAATACAAGGGGCTGCAAACATGTAACACAAGCCCACAATTCGGCTTGCCTCATTAACAGGCCAGATCTCAAACATTTCTTGAGCATAATTAACTTTTCGCACGCTTTCTTTTTTCTTTTCTACAGACACTACCAGTGCGACACCCTTCCAAGATAAGGCACAACGGAGACACAGGCGCAGACGTGCAGCAGGGCCCCGCCCACAGGTTTCTCTTTAGATTAAGCCCCTGCGTAAACCTTCTTTACTGTCTCTTGTTGCTCGACATCCCATGGGTATTTCATAACCCTATAAGGGATACTGGCGTTCTAGGCTTTTGGCCATGACAGATCAATGCACGTACCTGGAATCACAGGGTCAAGGGCGTCATTCAGCCCAATATATGTTATAAAGTCCAAATACCTTCGGGAGTGTTCAGCGTCACGAGTTTGGCCTTATATGCATCAGCTTTGAATCATGTCTTTGGTCAAATGTTGGGTTAGCCCGGCTCCTGGGTTTGCTGCCTTACGTTCCGTTCTATCGGCTAAGGTGGCCAAAGGAGAACTATTGCGATTGTGCCCTGGTTATTCCAGACGAGCACCTCAGTAGAGAAAGCCAAAAACTGACTGTCATGATACAGCGAGAGACTGGTCAACCACTCGAGGACTAATCAGAATCTATAGAATTCCTCCACATTAATGAAGGACTGGTCTACCGGTCAAGTACGCGCACCATATCCAGAAGCTCGAGGAAGTACCGGGGGCTACATAGTAGCCCCACCTTTCAAACTCATATGGCTAAGTGTAAAGTGTTACAGCTATATAGTCCGGTTGCCTGGTTCGACGTGCGATCACCTCCTTTAACGGACCAAGACGTTGGATCAAGTGTGTTCATGCATATTTTCTCGAACACCCCCGCATTATATGCGTGGGGGCCGAAGCCAAGGACTGCTAACTTTCACGTTATATGCATACATAAACAGCCACACAGGAGACATTATAATACTTTCAGGCAATAATCAAACATATAAATTTTTTACATTGAATAAAATTGTCACTCAAACATGACATTCTTTGAGCACTGCGCCTCTATTCTACGGGCACCTTCTATGACCTGCTCAAAATAGTGCTCGGCTGGGTCTTGGCTTCCTGTCGGACCCTGGGTTGCAATGCTGGTGGCCTCCATATCTGCCCAGTATGTTTTCACACGGGCAAGAGCCATCCGCGCACCCTCTATGCACACCGATCTCTTCACGGCATCGATCTGCGCTCTGGCACCAAATAATTGTTGCACCAAACCAAAGTAACTGTCGGGCTTCGGCCCCTTCGGCCACAGATGGTCTATTATAGACCTCATTGCAAGGCCGGACAGCCTATGAAGCTCGGCTATAGCGGCCATCTTCTCACTCAAGGGCAAGGAGCGCGCTGGCGCATTAAACTGCGACCAGAACAGTCTTTCTATTTATTATCTTCATGGTCCTTGAACAACTTGGTTGCATCAGCCGCACTCTTCGCCAAGTCTGCATACTTATCTGCGGCACTCCATAGCTTATCCAATGGAGCATACTTTGGATCTAAAAACTTCATCCGCAACAAATAAGGATTTCCAGCCACGATCTCCCCGGCTTGTCGAAGTTCCTCCCACGCGTCTCTAATCTAAGAACGCGTCTCTTTAGCCGAGTCCAGCGCCTTCTTCAGGTCAGCCGCCTTCGCCTGATTCTCTTTCTCGAGAAGCTCATACCGGCCGGCGGCGTCCCTCAGCTCCACAGCCATCTCGACTATCTTTTCTTTGCTTCGGAGATGAGCGGCCTATTCGGCTTTCAACTCCTCGGCTGCCTTTAGAGCAGCCACATTGCTAACCCGAACTTGTTCCTTGGCAAGGGCAAGCTTCGCCCTCAGGGCCTCAACGGTAGTAGCTCCACCTGCAACTACATCACATCACATTAATATTACAACCTTCTTGCAATTTCCCAAAATAGATGTGGATATAGGAAAGCATACTCTGCGACTCCTCGAAACGCTTGTTAACAAGCGTGACGTCGGCTTCCACCACGTCAATTTGCCGCCTCAATTCGGCACATTCAACGGCTTGGTCTACAGCTGAACCCTTAGCAACCTGCACAGAAATACAAGTGCGATTATTATTTGGGAATATGATCCTCCGTTTGCCGCCATCGGCTGGCATCCATAGTCTCAGGGGCTACTATCTATACAGAGCGCATGTATCGCATGCGGTACAACTAAAAGCTGCGTATTTTTGCGGCTTACCTCAAAGCCTTTGAGCAGGCTCTTGAAAGCTTCGTTTAAACCGCTTGTGGTGAAGGAGATTTTCTCCAACACCGTACCCATTAGTGTACGATGATCCTCCAAGAGAGCAGCTGACTCCAGGAGGCCCATCAGCGTGTTCGGCCGGACACCGAAATCTCCCAGACCCTTTTCCTTGTCCGCCACATGTCACGCCCAATATGCGACCCTATCCTAAAGGAACTCGAAGGTCCCACCAAGGATAGAAGCGCATATTGGAGACGCTTTTGCAAGGTGGATATCATTACATCGTACCATTACATAATAGTTAGGGATACATACATAAGGCATAAACGCCCCAAGAATACATCAACATCATACAAGAGATCAACATCCGACTACGGATGGTACAGAAACAGAAACCCCACAATATCCACCCTGCTAGCCCAGGTTGCCGACCTGGAACCTATCCCCTGATCGAAGAAGAAGCAGAAGGAGAACTCCAAAACAAGTAAACATCGCTCTCGCGTCATGATCATCGCATAACCTGTACCTGCAACTGTTGTTGTAGTAATCTATGAGCCACGAGGACTCAGCAATCCCATTACCATGGGTATCAAGACTAGCAAAGCTTAATGGGAATGGAGAGGATAAGTGGTGAGGTTGCAGCAGCATCTAAGCATATATGGTGGCTAACATACGCAAATAAGAGCGAGAAGAGAGCAACGGAACGGTCGTGAAGCTAGCAATGATCAAGAAGTGATCCTGAACTCCTACTTACGTCAAACATAACCCAAAACCGTGTTCACTTCCCGGACTCCGCCGAAAAGAGACCGTCACGGCTACACACGCGGTTGATGCATTTTAATTAAGTCAAGTGTCAAGTTATCTATAACCGGACGTTAACAAATTCCCATCTGCCACATAACCACGGGCACGGCTCTCGAAAGTTTATACCCTGCAGGGGTGTCCCAACTTAGCCCATCACAAGCTCTCACGGTCAACGAAGGATATTCCTTCTTCCAGGAAGACCCGATCAGACTCAGAATCCCGGTTACAAGACATTTCGACAATGGTAAAACAAGACCAGCAAAGCCGCTCGATGTGCCGACAAATCCCGATAGGAGCTGCACATATCTCGTTCTCAGGGCACACCGGATGAGCCAGACGTCGGGTTGGCATAGACCCTAGTTGCCCAGGGGGCGCCGGACATCGCTCGGTTTGGACCAGCACTCGGAGGAGAACTGGCCCGGGGGGTAAATAAAGATAACCCTCGGGCTCCGGAAACCCAGGGGGAAAAGGCTTAGGTGAGGCAAATGGTAAAACCAAAGTTGGGCCTTGCTGGAGGAGTTTTATTCAAAGCGAACTGTCAAGGGGTCCCATAAATCACCCAACCGTGTAAGGAACGCAAAATCAAGGAACATAACACCGGTATGACAGAAACTAGGGCGGCAAGAGTGGAACAAAACACCAGGCATAAGGCCGAGCCTTCCACCCTTTACCAAGTATATAGATGCATTAATTAAATAAGAGATATTGTGATATCCCAACATAATCTTGTCCATCATGGAGCAATCTTCAACTTCACCTGCAACTAATAAAGCTATAAGAGGGGCTGAGCAAAGCGGTAACATAGTCAAGCAATGGTTTGCTAGGAAGGGTGACAAAGGTTAGTGGCTGACATGGCAATTTGGGAGGCTTGAAGAACAAGTGATAGGAAGCGCAGCATAGTGATAGAACAAAGCAACTAGCATAGCAATGATAGTAATGAGACCCAAGGTGATGGTCATCTTGCCTGAAATCCCGCTAGGAAGAAGAACGAGTCCATGAAGAAGATGAAGCCACGAAGACGAACTAAGCGTAGTCGAACAAATCCTCACATTCGCAACGAAACAGGAACTAACGGGAAGGAGCACAACCGGAAAGAAGCAAACAACATGGTAAACAGACAAGTATAAACATGGCATAATGCACAATCAAGTATGATGCATGTCCGGATTAATGAGGCATGGCATGGCAAAGTGCAACAAACAATACTACAAGTTAAGTGGAGCTCAATATGCAACGAGTTGCATATTGATAAAACACCACATTCATTTATTTAGTTCGCTCTTGTTTATGTATCCAACAATGTTAAATGTTGATTAACATGGCAAGAGGTGAAGCATAAGTAAACTAACTATTTAAGCAAGTTTAAATGAGGCCGGAAACAACAAACAACAATTCCGGAAAATCCTCATGTCCATATTTCGAATTTGGTACTGTTCTGTCCTAAATCATATTTTAATGTTGTTAAACAGTAAAACAAAGTGCACCATATTAAACTAGGCATTTTTCCACCCCATTTACATATAAAGTTTATTAAAATTGGAGCTACGGTTATTTAGTTATGAAATAAATCATTTTAACATGGCATTTGAGCAAATTTAATCAAACAACATTTTTAACATTTTTAACATGGATGAAAGTGGCAGATTATGAAAGTACATGAAAATCTGAGCATTTTACATGTTTGAAACATTTTAATCCGATGCATGGTTGTGGAGTTATTAAAGCATGAACATGGAGGGTTTTTCTGTAAAACTGCACTCTCTGGATAAATGGACAAATTCGCAGAACAAGAAAAAAACATGACATGGGCCAAATCTGGCTGGGCCAATAGTGCACAGGAGAGGAGCTGTTGGGACTGCTCACCCATGGGCCAAGGCGCGGCTGGTGCAGCAGGCCGGCTGAGGAGGCGCTGGGGCAAGAGGCTGTCGGTTGGGGTGGTGAAGAAAAACGAGGGAGGTGGGGTGGCACTGTGGATGGATGGATTTGATGGGTGGCGGCTGCGGCTGATTCGAGGAGGAAGGAGGCTGGTCGGCTGGCTGTGAGATGGATCTAGGAAGATCCCGAGGGAGAGGGAGACCGGGTGGAGGAAATGGCGGCGGAGAGGAATGGATGGATGGGACAGATTGTTAGGGCTAGGGTTGGACCAATATATATATATCAAGTGGGATTAGGGTAGGGGCATTTGGTCCCTCCGATCTTAATCGGACGGTTCCGGATAAATAGGCTAGGGAGTCCAAATAAGAAAACAGAGATGTTATATAGATGTTAGGGGATGATTCGGAACCAACGGTAATGACTAGCACGGTTCGGATTCGGGTAAGTTTCGGACGTGCGCTTGAGGGTGTTGCGAGCTGGCAAGAGAGGTTAGGTGGTCACAGTCAAGAGGGAAGCAAAAACCCGATTGGTCTCGGAACGATCAACGAAAGCAAGGGGGGACGCGGCAACTAAGAATGGGTGCAAGCTTTATGAAAACATGCACATGCAATGCGCATGATGCTATGAGATGAGATGCATGACATGAACAAAATGCAAAACAAAAGACAAAAACCCAACCACGAAGGAAAAATCATATCGCATCTCCGGAAAAGGCAAGAGTTGGAGTTACGAATATGGAAAGTTGCATCCGGGGCGTTACACCACAGGAGCCGAGCGCGCCGGGCTCGGGGCGGCCGAAGTGTTAGCTTCCGGCCCCATTGGATCTGGACTCCTCCATGACGATACCTCAGGGTCGCCAGCTTCACGGGACGGAGAGGCAGGTGGGGTTTCACTCTCCATCATCTCCGGAGGAAGATCCCCCGAGGATGAGCCCTGTTGAGATGAACTGCTGACCGGACTACAAAAACAGGTCCCGGTTATTACTCTCGGAGGAAAACGCAATAAGTTCCTTGTTTAATTAAACTTACAGCTCGGTGGAGGGTTGGCCCATTTGCGAGCACTGTGCGGTGAGGACGCCCTTCGGGGTAGGGCCCTTTGGTGAAGTTCTCTTCCCTTGTTTAGGTGCCCCCGTCTCCAAGTCTTCGGAGGCGGCCCTCTTCTTTCCGCGGGGGGAGGAAACCTCAGATTCGCCTCCCCGATTCTCCTCCTCCGTGAAGAAGCTAATTCCCCCCGGTTCGGATGCGCAATGTGTGAGGCCCACTCTTGGCCTCCCCACTCTTCCCTTCGGCTTTCTCTGGTGGCACCTGACTTAGTGTCCGTTCAAGAATCCTGGCCATTGTCGGGCCAGGCGAGCCTTCGGGAAGCGGGGCTGGACACCTGATCATCTCCGCCTTACTAAGCCAATCCTGGTTGCGGACAGTTTTCAGAACAATGCTATGATAGATATAAGCAAGGTGTTCGGTTATAGGGTTACTTACTTGGGTATCGTGGCGATTGCAGCTCAGGCCCGCCTCCTCGGTGGTGTCCGGACACTCTATTCGTGGTCCGAAGAACAACTTATACATCCCTTCGGGCGTCATGCCGAAGAAATGCTGGATGGTTCACGGACCTTCTGGATTGAATTCCCACATCCGGAGAGGTCGACGTTTGCACGGCAGGATCCGCCAAACTAGCATTACCTGGATTATTTTGACAAGACTAATGTCCCTCTCGAGGAGCTCCCGAATGCGGCTTTGCAGCATTGGTGCATCGTTCGCAGGCCCCCAGTTTAGTCCCACGTTGGCCCACGATGCCAGTTGAGGTGGAGGGCCCGAGCGGAAGGCGGGCGCGGCCGCCCACTTTGAGCCTCGAGGAGCTGTGACATAGAACCACCTCCGTTGCCATAAATAAAATACCTCCGGGAAGGAGCCTTCGGGCCACGGGGCATCAACGTTCCTGCTTATTATGGCGCCCCTACACTCTGCGTGTCGCCCCTCAATCATCTTCGGCTTCACATTGAAAGTCTTGAGCCATAAGCCGAAGTGGGGGTGATGTGGAGGAAGGCTTCACACACAACGATAAATGATGATATGTGGAGGATGGAGTCCGAAGCTAGATCGTGGAAATCTAGCCTGTAGTAGAACATGAGCCCCCTCACAAAAGGGTCAAGAGTAAGACCTAATCCCTGGAGGAAGTGGGAAACGAATATGACGCTCTCATTGGTCTCGGGAGTGGGGATAACCTGTTCGGGAGCAGGAAGCCTGTGCTTGACATCGGCGATCAAATACCCAGCCCCCCTGAGCTTCGCAATATCCTCCTCTGTGACAGAGGAAGCCATCCATCGGCCTTGATGGTCAGATCCGGACATAATCGAAGATCCGGGGTGCTTAGGCTCGAGCTTTGGGTGTTTGAACTCAGGGTGCGAGATGTGCGAGCGTGGAGATAGAGGGGTAGGCCTCAGCTCCTTTATAAAGGGGGGAAGAATATCAAGCGTCCCCGAACGTGGTCGTTTGGGACTTGCCTAAAAACACGGGGTCATGCCAACAGGCATGGTTGGATTACCCATACCCGTATTGATGAGAATCCTGTAGTAAGGGGGACACGATCTCTGCCCTGACAGGACGTGCCAAGGAAACCGCCTCGTGGTGTGTGCGGTAGCAAGTTGTAAAAACGGTTCGAATAAAAACCGAACTGTGGTGTGATGTCACTTTTTGAAGGATTGTCAGCAGATTGGATTCATGGATTATTATTCTCTCTACGGTGGTATATGGAATTTATCTTACAGAGCCGGACACGGTCCTTGTGTTCGGAATTAATTTTGGAGTATTCGGAGGTGGAACCCGCCTTGCAATGCCGAAGACAATCTACGCGCCGGACTCATCGTCACTGAAGCCTGGTTCAGGGGCTACTGAGGGAGTCCTGGATAAGGGGGTATCCGGATAGCTGGACTATATGCTTTGGCCGGACTGTTGGACTATGAAGATACAAGACAGAAGACTTCGCCCCGTGTCCGGATGGGACTCTCCTTGGCGTGAAAGGCAAGCTTGGCGATTCGGATGTAGATCTCCTCCTCTGTAAACCGACTCTGTGTAACCCTAGCCCCCTCCGGTGTCTATATAAACTGGAGGGTTTAGTCCATAGAACAACAACAACAATCATACCATAGGCTAGCTTCTAGGGTTTAGCCTCTCTGATCTCGTGGTAGATCAACTCTTGTAATACTCATATCATCAAGATCAATCAAGCAGGAAGTAGGGTATTACCTCCATCGAGAGGGCCCGAACCTGGGTAAACATTGTGTCCCCAACCTCCTGTTACCATTAGTCTTAGACGCACAGTTCGGGACCCCCTACTCGAGATCCGCCAGTTTTGACACCGACAATGGGCACTGGCACATACTTGTTGGACAAGGAACACATGCCTATCTATCCGGATTTTAAGGACAACCAAGTGGTTATGAATGAAGATGAACCATCTTCTATGCAAGCACAAGCAAAGAAGGAGAAGGCAAGGACTGAGAAGGCTGAGAAGGCTGCCAAGATGCCAACAATTGATGAGGCATCTGAGTACTTCCTAAAGAGCAAGCAAGATCAGCTTGGCTACTTGATTGCATCCACTCTTAAGGATTGAGAAGGGGTTGGCCACCCTAACTCAAAATCAGGAGAGCCTGGAGAGGATCATGGAGCAGAAGTTCTATGACTTGGATGTGAAGATAACTAAGATCCAGTCTGTTGTTGAGCAACTCCAAGATGACATGCAGGAGAGGAAGGGCAAGACAACCACTGATGCATTTGCTAGAGTACCCAGAGCTCACAGATCAGCTGCAGTGCTAGTGACAGACACAAGAGCAACTTCATCAGCACCAGCTACAGCTTCAGTGCCACCAGCTCCAGCATCTACTCCACCAGCTCCAACTTCATCGACTGATGCCTTCGTCCAAGGAGCCATCTCTACACCACCACCTGAAGACCAAGCCTGAGAGTCGATTTAGTACTATGCATTTTCTAGGAACTTTTTGGTAACTTGTTGCCAAAGGGGGAGAAAAATGTATAGATCATAGGCTTCGAGAGAGAGTGTTTGCTTTTATTCTCTCTTTTTTGGTGGTTGAACTTTGTTTGCTTTCGCTTGTTTGAGATACTTTATGTCTGTGTGATACTTGGATGATCATGTGTTTGATCATTTGCTACATTAATGCTTGTTGGATGACATTATCCTTTTATCTCTATATGATCATTCACTTTGCTTGGTGATGAGTGCATGTATTTTGATTATTATCTTTTTGAGCGCTCCACCAAGATGTATGTGACATGGAAGAGTAACTCATGATCCTAACTCTATGTGCATTTGCAGTCCAAAGCAAATCTTAAACCATGCACAAATTTAGGGGGAGCTCTCACATTTCACATACTTCTCAAAGCGACAATGTTTTTTAATCTTATTATCATTTGTCGAAGCTTTGATCTATATGTTGTCATCAATTACCAAAAAGGGGGAGATTGAAAGTGCAACTATCCCTAGGTGGTTTTGGTAATTCCTAACAACATATAGCTCATTGAGCTAACATTATTTCAAGATAAATATTTCAGGAAAAGCTCAATGAATGGCATGGCATGGATGAGAAAAGTGGACCCCTCAAAATACTAAGGATAAAAGGATTGGCTCGAGCTCAAAGCTCAAGACTCTACATTTGATATTTTAGTGATGCAAGATCACATTGAGTCTATAGGAAAAGCCAATACTATCAAGGAGGGATGAGGTGTTGCTTAATGAGGTTCTTGCTTCATAGTGCTTAGTGATATGCTCCAAAACCCTCAACTACTTTCTCACATCCACATATGACCTAAACCTAAATTCAAATTCGGCCCCACCAATTCTTTCCATCCGGTGCCACCGAGTTCAGATGTCATAGCCACTGCCACAAAACCTAGGCAACTCGGTCTCACCGATAGGGATCTCGGTCTCACCGAGATGGGATTGTAATCTCTCTGTTTCCCTTCGTAACGTTTTGGTACCATCGAGATGAGCGATCGGTCCCACCGAGATTACAATGTAAACTCTCTGTTTCCCTTTCATAACATTTCGGTCCCACCGAAATGAGCGAACCGGTCCCACCGAGTTTACCTGACCAACTCTCTGGTTAGCTTATTACCAAAATCGGTCTTACCAAGTTTGTGTAATCGGTCTCACCGAGATTACGTCATGCCCTAACCCTAACCATATCGGTCCTACCGAGTTGCATGTCGGTCCCACCGAAAATCCTAACGGTCACTAGATTTGCTGAATCGGTCAGACCGAGTTCCTCAATTCGGTCCCACCAAGATTGGTAAACTGTGTGTAACGGTTAGTTTTTTGTGTGGAGGCTATATATACCCCTCCACCTCCTCTTCATTCGTGGAGAGAGCCATCAGAACAAACCTATATTTCCAACTTACATTTTCTGAGAGAGAACCACCTACACTTGTGTTGAGACCAAGATATTCCATTCCTACCATATGAATCTTAATCTCTAGCCTTCCCCAAGTTGCTTTCCACTCAAATCTTCTTTTCATCAAATCCAAATCCTGTGTGAGAGAGTTGAGTGTTGGGGAGACTATCATTTGAAGCACAAGAGCAAGGAGTTCATCATCAACACACCATTTATTACTTCTTGGAGAGTGGTGTCTCCTAGATTGGCTAGGTGTCACTTGGGAGCCTCCGACAAGATTGTGGAGTTAAACCAAGGAGTTTGTAAGGGCAAGAAGATCGCCTACTTCGTGAAGATCTACCGCTAGTGAGGCAAGTCCTTCGTGGGCGACGACCATGGTGGGATAGACAAGGTTGCTTCTTCATGGACCCTTCTTGGGTGGAGCCCTCCGTGGACTTGCGCAGCCGTTACCCTTCGTGGGTTGAAGTCCCCATCAACGTGGATGTACGATAACACCATCTATCGGAACCACGGCTCAAAAATCTCCGTGTCTCCAAATTGCGTTTGAATTCTCCAAACCATTCCCTTTACATTCTTGCAAGTTGCATGCTTTAATTTTCGATGCTCATATACTCTTTGCATGCTTGCTTGAATTGTGTTAAGATTGCTTGACTTATGCTAAGTTAGCTAAAATCTGACAAAGACTAAAATTGGGAAAAGGTTAAGTTTTTATTTGGTCAAGTAGTCTAATCATCCCCCCCTCTCTAGACATACTTCCGATCCTACACGACTTCATGGAGATCCAAAGGAGGAGGCTAGAGATGGATGCGGAGAAGCAAGCCAAGATGCTTGAGTTGGAGGCGGAGAAGCAAGCGAAGATGCTCAAGATCGAGGCCGCCAACGCCAAGACCAAGGCCAAAGAAGTGGCTCTCGCAAGCATGATGACCGGGGTGGAGATCATGAAGTTGGATCTCAACGTCGTGTCGCCAAGGAAGAGGTCATGGTTCGATAAAATGCAGGCCGACATACTCAAGTTCACCGACGAGTGATCTCGTGGCTGCGAGCGCCTTCTTTTTTGTATGCCGGCTTGTGCGCTGGCATGACCACAGGGCCGTGATGGCGTGGTCGAACTCAAGTCTCACCCCTTTTTGTGTGCTGGCAAGTGTGCCAGCCGCTGGTGAGTGCGCGAGCATGAACTGTGTGGTGCATTTTTTGAAGTCGACAATGTATGCCGGCGCTGGCATGGTGCCGGCATGAGACATGGCCGCTGGCATGATCTGTGGCCGCGTTTTTTTTTAAATTTGAGTGCCGACATGAAAATATGTCGGCGGGTTGGACACACTGCCGACCCAAATGTAAAACAGGACGGACGCCGGGCGGCCGGTCGATCCAAACAGACATAAAGCGGACAAATATGCTATCCGTTTGGGTCGGTCCGTTGAAGTTGATCTAACCATCCAAACACAGGTTGATCGCAATCTGCCACAGAGTTACCATGTACATATTTCGCTTTATATATCCCGTCACAACCTCTTCGTCACTCTCTTGGGTCGCGAGCGAGTCAGGCGCGAGAAACCGTCAGCTGAAGGCAGAGGAGACGCAAGTGCTTCGGACGACCGTATGGGCTGACACGGCACCTGAGTTCTCTCTTATACCACGCCACAGAACACGATAGCGTAGCTGAGCACCGATAATAATAAGAAGAAAACGCAACACGGTCTTCGAAACGAAATTGACAACTCTCTCTCTAAAAAAACACAAAATTGACAACTGCAGCTCGTCACGGATAATAGGCCAGAGTGGTCTCCTTCACCGGTCGACACCCATCACGCGCGACAAAAGAAAAGAGAAACTTTATTTTTCATCATTCAAAAAAGAAAAAAGAAAAGAGAAAACTGTCACGAGGCCACTCCTATTTATCTTGTCGTCGGCCAATAACACGTCTCCTCGGAGCCGCTTGGTGGGGCGTCGCACGTCCAGGTGGCTGCCAAGCGTCGCGGCGGCAGGTCGCGGTTCCCCGCAACCCACATGATCGATCCCATTCATTCACGGACCGAAAACGATCCCGAATCCCTGGCGGCCACATGAAAAATCCCGACGAGACCCACGCCGCCACGCGTCCCGCAACGGCCCGGCCCGCGCAGACGGGTCGCCATCGTCGCCCCTGGACCAGTTGCTTGCTCGCTCCTCCCCCATCCCTCCCTCCCGTCCGCCATTGGTCGTCGCCATTTTCCAATCCCACTATTATAAACTCGTTCCCCTCCCAAGAACCCGCAAAGCGCAGGCAGGCAGGCATCTTCCTCCCCCTTCCTCCTCCTCCCCCGTCCTCCGCCGCCGCTGCTGGCTTTCCTTCCGGCGAGCGAGGATCGTCCCTGATCCGTCCGGGGCTCGCCCCCCGCCTCCTCCGTGCGTACGTGCTCGCCCACCTCACCTCACCTCGACCGTCGATTGCTTGCTGCTCCCGCGTTGCGTTGGGCGCTTTGCGTGCTGTTTGCGCCTTCCTCTCTTTTTGGTTTGTGGTGGTAGTTTCGTGCTTGGGGGCAATGGGACGCAGGATTCATGCTCGGACATGCCCACGCCCCCTGTTCTTGATATTATGGTCTAGTAGATATCAATCAAGTTCTTGGTGTTCAGGTCTTGCGGCTTAACGGCCTCCCCCTGAGCTTAGTTGGATTCGTTTCAGGTGCTGCGTTGATTAGGGGTCCTGGATGGTTTGGGTAACGACCTGTATCTGTATGGAGCGACAGATCCAGGAGAAACTTTCTGTCCGATTAGTTTTACAGTTAATTTTCAGATGACCGAGTTTAAGATAGAGAATTTGGTCAAAGCTTTAATCCTAGAGGAATGTCTGCCGTACCATCTTCTTCAGTTTTTATCTTCTTCTTGACTACCATTAAGGAAAAAATGCTTATTTGTTTACGTAAATAGCGCAGCAGAACAGTTGCTGGTGTGGAGTATTAAGCAGGAAACTGTTCAGATCTACTCCAAAAGAGGGTAAGAGAAAAACCAAGAAAAATAAAAGGAAGACCAAATCAAAGCAGGGAACTAGACAGTCCTTCAGCAGACTTAGCACCAGTCAAGATCTCAGAATCTTTCTAGGCCACTTCAGATTCTCACCTCTTCTTCCTATTCAGAATTCAGAAATTATAATTCCTCTGTTTTTTATTTGCTGATAAAAAAATGCAGCCGATTCAAAATGCACACACTATCATCTTAATGGAACTATTCAGTGCCTTCTTGACCTGGTTGACCATCTGTCCTTTGCCCTCATCATCGATATAACATCCAGTGCGTTCTGTTTAGGCTCATCTGACATGCCATTGCTCGCCAAACTGAATGTGGGTGGGAGCAGCGTCAATAAACTAAGTCTAGCATGCCATTGCTCTTATCGTCATAGCACTGAACTGTGTTGTTGAATTGGATTGTGTAGATTCATTTATGTATGTTTATCCACCATGAACGAACAAACTCTAGGGGCAAATTTATCTTTTCTACCTTTAATTTCTTAATATATGCACTAAATCATGCCTCTTATGATTTTGGCTTCTCAAGTATATTTTTATTGTTTGTGCGTACTATTTGCAGCTGGAGGTGAAATAAGCAAATATTTTCCTGACGTCAAGTTTGCTACAGACTGGCCCTTCCTTGGCTGAACCGGCACACACTACCAACATGGAAACATACACCACGGATGATGCGCTTACAGCCATGGGATTTGGAAAATTGCAAGGACTTGTTCTTGTTTATGCAGGCATGGGTTGGGTTGCAGAAGCCATGGAGGTCATGCTACTCTCATTTGTTGGACCACTGATTCGAGAGGAATGGAAAATCTCTGCCCAAGATGAAAGTTTACTCTCAAGTGTAGTGTTTTTGGGCATGTTAATTGGAGCATGTGGTTGGGGATATGTGTCTGACAAATATGGGCGAAGGTAAGGATTTACTTGTACGAGCACTTCTGTGTTTCGCTTTTCTCGAAGAATTTTTATTTTTGACAAAGTTATGACTCTCTCTGTTATGAATTCGAATTTCATATTCCTGATGTACGATTATGCAACTTTGGCACGTCCACTGTGTTTTGGAATTGTAAACATAATTTAATACTATACATGGCAGACAGGTTTATAGTTGCAAACTTACAACAGTGTACCAAATATAATCCCTGAACAAAACTTTTTCTTGTTTCAGGACTGGTTTACTGCTTTCAACTCTGTTTACTACTGGAATGGGTTTCCTAAGTGCTTTGTCTCCAAACTATTTATGTTTGATGGCTCTTCGCTTTCTCGTTGGCGTAGGACTGGGTGGCAGCCATGTGTATTCATCTTGGTTTTTGGAGTTTGTTCCTGCGCAAAATCGTGGCTTTTGGATGATTATTTTTTCCTTTTTTTGGACTATTGGCACAGTCTTGGAGGCTTCACTTGCATGGGTATCGGACTGATACTTTCTGATTTATATTTATATTTTGACCAAGTAATGAAGTCTTATAAAATTTTGTTCCTATTGCAGATTGTCGTATCAACATTGACTTGGAGGTGGTTGCTAGCATTGACTGCCATCCCTTGCTTTCTCTTGCTCCCTTTCTTTGGAATTACACCTGAATCGCCACGCTATCTGTGTGCGCAAAATAGAATATCTGATGCAACACTTGTCCTGGAGAGAATCGCCGAGACAAACCAAGCAACTCTTCCTCCTGGAGTTCTCGTATACCCTCGAGACGGTGAAGTTGATCATAGTACTCTTACCTCTGAGGCAGATCATCTTCTTCCACTCAGAGAGAAGGAATGCACAGATGATGATGTCACAAGCCCCAAATCTGGTAGTGCTGCTGCATTGCGCAGTCTGCTGTCACGGAAATTGCGTAGATCAACTCTTCTACTTTGGTTTGTTTTCTACGCAAATTCCTTTGCTTATTATGGACTAGTCTTGCTGACCGCGCAACTGAGCAATGCAAATAAAAGCTGTGCATCTGGGCTGAAATATGTGAAGAGTGAAACAGATGCCAGCCTTTACAAAGATACATTTGTCACTAGTCTTGCAGGTAGCATTCAGTAGCCTGTTTCTTCATCCAGTCTGACTGGCTGTAGAATATGTCACTAACTCATCATTCTACTGCTCTACCAGAGATTCCGGGTCTAATTGCATCTGCTCTTCTTGTTGAATGGTTTGGCCGAAAAGCTACAATGTGGTGCTTGCTCTTCACATGCTGTGGTTTCCTTGGCCCACTTGTGTTTTATCAGAGTGAGCTATGGACAACTGGCCTTCTATTTGGTGCTCGTGCTTGTGCCATGGGTAGCTACACAGTTGTATGTTTATATGCCCCAGAGGTTCGTATCTTTTTCTCATGGCATGCAGTAAATGTGTTTCTTGGTGACTTGACCATCACAGTATAGTGAGTTTAATGTGTTGAAAGTACCGCCTGGTAGGCCTATAAGTTGCAATTTCAACATTATATCCATCGATTTGGCTAGGTACTTAAAATGGTATTTTGCTTCCTGAATATTTGAATTTTTTTATGTCTGCATTACATTTCATAATGAAGATATATGTAAGTAAACTGGTGCGAGTAAGACCTAAACGAATAAAACATACTACTGCATCCTTCTTATTAATATTATTCAGTAATGTTTTCTTGTCACACTGTCATATTATGACCATTGTGACTTTTTTATGTATTGAATTACATGAAGGGAGTATCTTTAGACAGGACCTATGCAAGGGCTTTTTGTATCTATGATCTCCACATCAAGCTCTTGCAAAGCGATGGACTTCTCTAAGACAGAAGAGAAGCAAGCAACCGACTGATATAAGCACGGTCACAAGAATATTTTACTTGCTAGAGCATCCACTTTTTAGTATCATTGATTTGCATTTGTTAATTTTGAGTTTATTATTGGGTTTACAAGGTGTTCACCACAGAATTTTGTGCTTCGAAATTTCTTGAGGACCCTAGCATCGTGTAGGTTTCTTTGGTTTATAGGTAATCCAATGCAGTGATAAAGGATTCTCCTTCCATCATTGTTGTACTTGTCCTACTTATTTAAATCATAAATTAAATCTGTTAACTATGTCCAGTCAGAATGTACCCAGGATGTAAACAAACGGACATCCTGGTCCATAGATAACTCGGCTAAATGAAGTCTAACGATTCTGATCCATTTTCCTGACAAAAAACCAACTAAGTTATGGCATGTGGTATTCCCCGTCTTAGGGTCTTGTTTATGCTCTTAGCTAGGAACGCTTAGAATGTTATGACAAAGATACATCAGTTGTTGCAGCAAATTTTACCCAAAACAGTCTTGTAGAGCAGTTGTCAGTAGATATTTCGCTTAAGGAGTTCTGTTTTCCTATGAACTAACTTATTCTCTTGTCCTTCTAGGTATACCCGACGTCGGTGCGCTCGACCGGGGTTGGAATCGCGACCGCCATGGGGAGAGTCGGTGGAATTATTTGCCCCCTTGTAGCCGTTGGGATGCTGAGAAGCTGCCATCAGATGGAAGCAATCATTGTGTTTGAGGTGGTGTTATTCCTTGCTGCAATTGCCTGCATGCTCTTCCCTTTTGAGACCAAGGGCCGCGCAATGAACTGATGATGGTCATGGTGTAAACAAGTAAAAACACTTGGACCATAAAATTCGTCATGCTGCTTCGCGTGAACGTTTATATACAAACTGTTATATGTCTAGTATTTTAGTGGACATGACGATGAAGATTCCTCGAAATTCATTTCGGGGTTTCGGATGTTATTGGACATCATTTTGTAAAGTCCTCACTCCTTAAGACTGTAAGTAGGAGTATGTTATGGTATGTATGTATGTATAAATTCTTTGAACGTGATTAAGTGTCTGCAACAGGCATTTCTACCAGTAACTTTTGCTGAATTCTCATGTTGATTTGGTCCCTAGTCGAAGTTAGAGTTGCAAGTTGTAACCCTAGTTTGCTTGTGTTGTGGTTATGGAATTGTTAGGTTGCTTGCATCATACATGGTTATTAAACTAGACTTTCATTTTAGTGACATTATAATTACATATTTTCACTAAAATT
This sequence comes from Triticum dicoccoides, assembly GCF_002162155.2. Lineage (NCBI taxonomy): Eukaryota > Viridiplantae > Streptophyta > Magnoliopsida > Poales > Poaceae > Triticum > Triticum dicoccoides. The sequence continues at coordinate 573,979,122 of NC_041389.1, read as the reverse complement.
GGTAGTTTGAAATAAAATTTCTTAACAGTCGGTCTATTCGACACCCGGTCCTTGAAACGAATGGGATTTTGTTTAAACTACTTCCTCCGTTCACTACTTTTAAGACGTTTTTGGGTATTTCAGTATAGGCTACATACGCACTGCAATGAGTGAACAAATGGAAGAGGATTTGTAGCGCCGGGGTACTCCACCCCCCTATATGAACATTAAGTTCAAAAGAATACCGAGAAGTTAGAGAAAAAAAAGGATTTGGAGATACCTTGTTTGGATGGATTTTAGTCGGACTGTATTTCCTTCACCACTGATATGTTCCTTGGTAATTTTTCACGAAACTTCATACAGGAGTAGATTGGACACCCACTGTTGATATCCTTAAATTCTAGATTTTTTTTATATAAGTATTTGTTTAGGGGCGTGGAGCACCCATAATCTCCCGCGTAATCCCCGTGAACAAATACACTAAAAGTGTCTACCTACATTACATTTAGGAAAAGTTACAACATTTTATAGGTGGCTGCTACAAATCACCCGGATGATTTTCTGGTGAAATCATCTGCCTGGACAACCGTCGGATCAGCGCGCTGGTGGTCCTCTGATGCAGCACGCTACGGCAGCAGCGCTACCAGCTTCAATGCAGCGCTGCTTTCCTCGACAAAGCTCCACTGCAACATAGTACAAGCGCGACCATAGATCGACTGGAGCACCAATGGCGTCCGACAAAGCTCCATTGCAGGTGGTGGAGCTTCAACGTAGCACCGACGACCTCCGACGAAGCTCCATTGCAGCTCCGATGGAGCTCCAACGCAGCACCGATGGCGTCCGGAGAAACTCCATTGCAACTCCAGCGAAGCTCCATTGCAACCCCGGCTATGCTTCCGGCGGCCTGGCGGTGCTCCATTTCAACACCGGCGTGCTCCCAACAGCTTCAAATCCATATTGCCGGAGTTGCGACGCCCCACGTCAGCAACGCTCCGCGGTCACTGTCGCAGCCGCCGCACACTTCATTGCAGCTCAGGGAGCCACGCACGCCGCTTAAAACGAAGCTCCGAAGACCATGCGCAGAGCCGCAGATGATCCTCATTGCAACAGCAGTAGCTCCGACGGCCATGGCAGACGGTGGTCGCGCGTCGAAGCTTCCATCATTCATGGCAGCACCAGTCGTAGCCAAGCGGTGCCATGTGCTGCAGCAGCACTCCATTGTCCCAGGGGTGAGAAAAGGGAAGGAAGAGAGGGGAGCTCTGGGGGGCGGAGTGTTGGGCTAAGTCCCTCCACATGGAGGTGTGTTGGCAGCCCAACATCAGCCCATAAGTCCAACACATGTCAGCCGTTGATCTTCGCTGCATCCAACGGTTGAGAGCGCTTCCAAGGGAAGTGAAGCAAGAAGAAAACCCTAGCCACTCCACCCCTTGCTGGGGGTGGCTGCCATTCGTGAGAGTGAGAGAGAGAGAGCACACAAGAGAAAACACAACCTGAGAGAGAGGAAGAAGAAGAAGCAGAGGTTCTGTCCAGATTTGTTGCATCTGACTAGACAGTGTTCAAGCTGGTGATTGGAGGCTCAAACGTGCTTGGATCGACCCCAAACTTGGTGAGCTCGTTCCTTACTTTGAGTACTTCGATTTGGTTAGCTAGTTTGAGGATTGGGTCAGTGGAGCATCAGATTTGAGAGTGGTTTTGTCAGCTCTGACTGCTGCAGTTTCAGAATAGAGTAGTTTTGGGAGACGAACAATTTGGGTAGGCAAACGATGTCCGATTGAGCTGAAATTTGGAGGGGATCTCAGGAACTCGTGTGTCTACTTGTCTGCCAAATTTGGTGCTGTTTGGTTCAGCGGTTAAGAGCAGTTTGCAAAACACTGAAGGGTACAGAAGCTGTGTAAACTCTGCTTTGCTGAAATCTTGCCTCTTGTGGCTGTTGTTGCTATTGCCGGTTGGCAACATGGAGAGTGTGTTGTAAATCTCTCTAGAGGTTCTAGAGAAGACTTTGTACTCATCATTCTCATAGTGAAGTTGTGTGGACCAGTCGGTCCACAGCCGTGGTTTTTTACTCCTCAAGTTGAGGAGGTTTTTCCATGTTAAATCTTGTGTCACTTGTGCATGTTGTTTGTGTTATTCCGCTGCTTACTTGTTGGTTGAGGTTGTCCTCAAAGTTTATCACAAGTGAAGGGGGCTGTGTAGTGTGCATATTTGCCGTGTCGGTGAATTTGTGCAGCGCATTGTTGCTGTCCAGCCCCAACAAAGTGGTATCAGAGCCTTGGTTTGCTTGTGCAAATTGCTGAGTTTCTTGTGGTGAAAGATGGAAGTGAATACTAGCAGGATGATATCTTTGAATGGTACAAATTATCAAGCATGGAAGGGCAAGATGGAGGACTTGTTGTATGTGAAAGAATACTGGAAGCCAGTGTTCTCCACTGAGATGCCGGAGGGCATTGAGGAAGGTCAATGGAAGGTACTTCATCGCCAAGCTTGTGGGTTCATTCGGCAATGGGTCGATGACAATGTTTTGAACCATATCATTGATGAGACACATGCACACACCTTATGGAAGAAATTGGAAGAGTTGTTTGCCCGAAAAGAAGGAACAAACAAGATGTTCTTGATCAAACAATTGATGTGCTTGAGGTACAAAGAGGGCACTCTAATTGCAGATCATGTGAATACATTCCAAGGCATTATAAATCAGCTTTCTTCAATGGGAATAACATTTGAAGATGAAGTGAGAGCTTTGCTGCTACTAGGCTCATTACCGGACAGCTGGGAGACCTTTAAGGTCACGGTTTGCAATTTAGCACCTAATGGAGTTGTCACTTGGAATCTTGTGAAAACCAGGGTACTAAATGAAGAGTCCAGAAAGGTGGCTGAAGCCACTTTTTCCTCACATTCAGAGGTGCTAGTCACTCAGTCCAGGGGGAGAAGCAAGAGCAGAGGTCCAGGTAAAGGGGCAGAAAGAGGTAGGAGCAAATCAAAAAGTAAGTATGCTGATTATGAGTGCCATCACTGCCATCATAAGGGCCACATTAAGTGGCAATGTGACAAGTGGAAGAAAGATAAAAAGAAAAAGAAGAAACAAGATCAGAAGCAAGTTGACAGTGATAGTGACACAGAGGGCAACCGAGTTACTGCAGTAGAAGAGGACATCATGCTTGTTATGCATGAAGAAAATGAGGGCAGATTTGGTTCCACTGTTGAGGAGAGGATCATTGTTATTTCTGATGAAACCGTCAACCTTGTGGATGGTGACAAGATGATTTGGATACCGGACAGCGGTGCTACCATTCATGCTACATCTCGTAGAGAGCTCTTCACAAACTATATATCAGGTGATTTTGGTGTTGTGAAGATGGGGAACAATGATAGAGCAGCTATCATTGGAAAAGGATATGTGCATTTGGAGACCGCAAATGGTACAAGGTTAGTCCTCAAATCTGTGAGGCATGTTGAGGCACTTCGTCTCAACATTATTTCAGTTGGTTTGCTTGATGGAGATGATTACTTGAGCAGTTTTGGAAAAGGGCAGTACAAGCTCACCAAAGGCAACATGATTGTTGCAAGAGGTAAAATGGTCTCAGTTTTGTATCATGTTCATGCTAAGCTCTTTAGTGCTTCTGTCAATGCACTAGAGAAGGATGATCATTGTGCTTTATGGCACAAGAGACTTGGGCACATGAGTGAGAAGGGGATGACAGTGCTAGTGAAGAAAAAATTGTTGAAGGGTGTGAAAGGAGTTCACATCAAGAAATGTTCAGATTGTCTAGCAGGGAAGCAACACCGAGTTGCCTTCAAGACTCTACCTCCTCACAAGAAGCCCGAGAAGCTGGACTTGATACATTCCGATGTCTGCAAAATGTCGGTAAGATCTCTTGGTGGTGCTAAGTACTTTGTGACTTTTATTGATGACTTTTCCAAGAAAGTTTGGGCCTTCACTTTGAGGACCAAAGATCAAGTACTAGGTGTATTCAAGCAATTCCAAGCCTCGGTTGAGAGAGAAACTGAGAAGAAGATCAAGTGCATCCGCACTGATAATGGAGGAGAGTACATTGGGCCATTTGATGCATATTGCAAGCAGCAAGGTATTAGGCATCAATTTACTCCCTCGAAGACACCACAACTGAATGGTCTTGCCGAGAGGATGAACAGGACAATTGTGGAGAAAGTTAGATGCTTGTTGTCAAGTGCAAAGCTACGCAAACACTTCTGGCGTGAGGCTTTGATGACTGCAGTTTATCTTATTAATCTCTCACCAAGTTATCCTTTGTAGGGAGATGTTCCTAACAGGGTCTGGTGTGACAAGGACGTCTCATATGACCACCTGAAGGTTTTTGGGTGCAAGGCCTTTGTTCATATTCCTCAAGATGAAAGGTCAAAGCTTGATTCAAAGACACGACAATGTATCTTTCTTGGTTATGGTGGTGATGAGTTTGGCTACAAGTTGTTTGACCCTATAGCAAGAAAAGTTGTGAGAAGCCGTGATGTTGTGTTTGTTGAAGACCAAACAATTGAGGATATTGTGAAGACAAAGGGGCAGGTTCCTCCTCAGCAGCAGCAAGACATGATTGATTCTGACCCAGTTCCTGCAGCTCCAGCTCCTGTGCAAGATGAAGCAGATGCAGAAGATGTACAAGATGATGTACATGGTGGTGCAGGTGAAGAAGATGTTCCCCAACAGCAACAACAAGAGTATGATGTTGAAGTTGATGATCCGGATCAGCAAGAAGCACCAGCACCAGAAAGTCCACCAGCTGCTCCACTCAGAAGATCCAACAGGGGTCGAATTCCTTCCAGCAGGTATCCCTCAAATCAATGCATGGTGTTATTATCTGACGGTTCAGAACCTGAATGCTTTGCAGATGCAATGGAAGATGAGCACAAGAAGGAGTGAAAAAAGGCTATGCAAGAAGAGATGGATTCCTTGCATAAGAATCACACTTATGAGTTGGTGAAGTTGCCCAAGGGCAAGAAAATTTTGAAGAACAAGTGGGTCTACAGAATCAAGCAAGAAGAGCACACATCACATCCAAGGTACAAGGCCAGGCTAGTTGTAAAAGGATTCGGCGAGAGAAAAGGCATTGACTATGATGAGATCTTTTCTCCGGTTGTGAAGATGACATCCATAAGAGTAATCCTTGGCATGGCAGCAAGTCTCAACTTGGAGGTTGAGCAAATGGATGTGAAGACTGCATTCCTTCATGGTGAGTTGGAGGAAGAAATATACATGGAGCAACCTGAGGGGTTTCTTGTGAAAGGCAAAGAAGACTATGTGTGCAAGCTGAAGAAAAGTCTCTATGGCCTGAAACAAGCACCAAGACAATGGTATATGAAGTTTGAAACTGTCATGGGGGAGCAAGGCTACAAGAAGTGTAGCTCAGACCATTGTGTGTTTATTCAGAGGTTCTCAGATGATGATTTCATCATATTATTGCTCTATGTTGATGATATCCTGATTGTTGGCAAGAATGTCTCTAGGATTGCTAAGTTGAAGAAGGAGTTGAGCAAATGTTTTGCTATGAAAGACTTAGGTCCAGCAAAAAATATTCTCGGAATGAGAATTGAGCGAGACAAAAATTGCAACAAGTTGTACTTGTCTCAAGAGAAGTATATTGAGAAGGTACTTCAGAAGTTCAGGATGGAAAATGTTAAAGTTGTAAATTGTCCACTAGCAGCCCATTTCAAGTTGAGCAGAAAGCAATGTCCTACCACTGGTGAGCAGAAAAAGGAAATGCACCATGTTCCTTACGCTTCAACGGTTGGGAGTTTGATGTATGCTATGGTGTGTACAAGGCCTGACATTGCTCACGCGGTTAGTACTGTGAGCAGATTTATGTCCAATCCAGGAAGACCTCATTGGGAAGCCGTGAAGTGGATTTTGAGATATCTTCGGGGCAGCACAAATCTGAAACTTTGCTTCGGTGATGGTGAGGCAAAGTTGATTGCTTTTTCAGATTCTGACATGGCTGGAGATGTTGACAGAAGGAAGTCTACTTCAGGTTACTTGGTTACCTATGCAGGGGAGCGGTGTCATGGCAAAGCAGGCTATAGAAGTGTGTGGCATTAAATACAACTGAAGCTGAATTCATTGCTGTAACAGAGGCGAGCAAAGAGCTACCGTGGCTGAAACGGTTGGCTTGTGAGCTTGGTTTTAAGCAAGACAAGTATGTGTTGTTTTGTGACAACCAAAGTGCTATCCACTTGAGTAAGAATGCAAGCTTTCATTCAAGGTCTAAGCATATAGAAGTCCGTTATCATTGGATTCGAGATGTGTTGTATTCCAAGAAAATGCAACTTGAGAAGGTTCACACCGATGACAATGGGGCTGATATGTTGACTAAAGTGGTGACAAGGAAGAAGCTCGAAGTATGCCGCCGGCTCGCTGGCATGGCTGTCGGAAGGTAGTAAGACCCTCCATGATGTCGGGAGGGGGAGTTTGTTGGGCTAAGTCCCTCCACATGGAGGTGTGTTGGCAGCCCAACATCAGCCCATAAGTCCAACACATGTCAGCCGTTGATCTTCGCTGCATCCAACGGTTGAGAGCGCTTCCAAGGGAAGTGAAGCAAGAAGAAAACCCTAGCCACTCCATCCCTTGCTGGGGGTGGCTGCCATTCGTGAGAGTGAGAGAAAGAGAGAGCACACAAGAGAAAACACAACCTGAGAGAGAGGAAGAAGAAGAAGCAGAGGTTCTGTCCAGATTTGCTGCATCTGACTAGACAGTGTTCAAGCTGGTGATTGGAGGCTCAAACGTGCTTGGATCGACCCCAAACTTGGTGAGCTCGTTCCTTACTTTGAGTACTTCGATTTGGTTAGCTGGTTTGAGGATTGGGTCAGTGGAGCATCAGATTTGAGAGTGGTTTTGTCAGCTCTGACTGCTACAGTTTCAGAATAGAGTGGTTTTGGGAGACGAACAGTTTGGGTAGGCAAACGATGTCCGATTGAGCTGAAGTTTGGAGGGGATCTCAGGAACTCGTGTGTCTACTTGTCTGCCAAATTTGGTGCTGTTTGGTTCAGCGGTTAAGAGCAGTTTGCAAAACACTGAAGGGTACAGAAGCTGTGTAAACTCTGCTTTGCTGAAATCTTGCCTCTTGTGGCCGTTGTTGCTGTTGCCGGTTGGCAACGTGGAGAGTGTGTTGTAAATCTCTCTAGAGGTTCTAAAAAAGACTTTGTACTCATCATTCTCATAGTGAAGTTGTGTGGACCGGTCGGTCCACAGTCGTGGTTTTTTACTCCACAAGTTGAGGAGGTTTTTCCACGTTAAATCTTGTGTCACTTGTGCATGTTGTTTGTGTTATTCCGCTGCTTACTTGTTGGTTGAAGCTGTCCTTAAAGTTTATCACAAGTGAAGGGGCTGTGTAGTATGGATATTTACCGTGTCGGTGAATTTGTGCAGCGCATTGTTGCTGTCCAACCCCAACTCAGAGTAGAGCAAAGCACGGCGCGGCCATGGTAGTGGCGACAGGAGAGAGAGAGGGATCTGCATGAGGAAGACAAAGCGAGCGCGAGAAAATTGCGTGGTTGTGGCTTCCCTGCGTGGCATAAGGTACAGATGGGGAGCGGTGCGTGGGCTAGCCAGGGACGCGTGTCAATAGCTGGAGACGGCTTGTGTCTCGCTATTATCATCCGATTTAAAACAAACATTTTCCCATTTTATAATAGTGAGCAGAGGGAGTACTAATCAAGCAAGGGTCAAATGCATCCACAACCCGGAGGGACGGCAGGAGAACCAAGGCACATGACAGAGGACGAGAAGCAAAAGAGAATATGCTCGCCGTGCTGTTTTCACTCAGGCAACATGTAGCACGCCTCACATTGATGTAAGCGGTATGGACAGCAGAGAGATAAGAGAGTGGCGTTTTGTAGGACAAGATGCCTGCCAAGGATATGCTTAATTACATAATTATTGCTGGATAGATGCTCCCTGCCCGGCCGGTAAGACGAGCGGAGCGGAGCGGAGACGAGACAAGCCAGAAAAATGGAAATGAAAATGAAAATATAGGGGCCGGTAGTTGAGTAGAGTGGCGTACGCAGCGACCAAAGCACACGTCGTCGTCAGTCAGGCTTGTTCCTTGACTCCACCAGACACCAGAAATCTGTTGCTGCCGCCTGCCGCTTATTATGGTGCCATGGAACGAAGCAGCCGATCAATCACAGCCACAGACAGGGTCGTTCCCCGTCCTCCTCCGCCCGCCGCCGCCCGCCGCCCGCCGCCTATGCTTTCCTCTCCCGGGAACCCGCATCCACGGTACGCTCCCTCTGACGACCCCTTGCTGTTAAATTTTGATTGGCTCCCAGCTCGTCCATCTCTATGCTGCCCGCGGGCACTCGTTCCCGTTCAGATTAAGTGCTGGGTGTCGGGCGCTGTGGCCCGCTTCACTACGCTCATACAGTGGTACCACAGTGACCCCGACTGATTGTTTTCCCCCCCTCCTCTCGTGTGTTGAATCCTAGACTAGAGTAAAGGAGTTGTATGCAACGAATCCCAGGGGAAGTTTCAGCCACCTACTTTTTCTACGGTGAATTTGTTCCTACAGCAGGCCGGATCTGCTCACATCTGAATATATGGCAGTACTTACTTCCTTGTTCAAGTCTCTCGTTGGCCTTCAGGCTTCGCCTGGTGTGGTGGTAGTTGGAAGAATCCCCAGCTAGTACTACCTTTAATGCATACTACTAGTAATAACCACGGTAGTACATTCAGTTTTAGTTTACATGTCTGCACGCTCCGAGAAGAATGAATTTATCATTTTATTTGCTTTGCAATCTGTCTTGCATCCGAGGAGGCCCGTGCTCTTGGCATTCTAGATTCATCACTGCATGCTTCATCTTGCACAAACATACTCAACATGCTTTTGCCTTTCAGGTCTGAACTCCTAATGTATGCAGCAAGTCATATTGGCTATGCTTTTGGTCTCTAAGAATGATTTTTTTCTGCATGGGGCATACTGCAGATACTTATTTGACCAAAAGCTTGTTAGAGACTTGCCTGTGATACTGGTGAATACTGATCAAGCAAAAGACTCTGACAGCATGGAAACATACACTACGGATGACGCGCTTTCAGCCATGGGGTTTGGCAGATTCCAGGCGCTTGTTCTTGCTTATGCAGGAATGGGTTGGGTTGTAGAAGCCATGGAGCTCAACCTACTGTCATTTGTTGGACCGTTGGTTCGGGAGGAGTGGAAAGTCTCTGCCCAAGATGAGAGCCTACTCTCAAGTGTGGTCTTTGCCGGCATGCTAACCGGCTCATGTGCTTGGGGCTTTGTTTCTGACAGATATGGTCGAAGGTATGAAGCACTTCCCTGTTTCACATTTTTTAGTATAGGCATTTCTGAGTAGGAATTTTTGTAAAGGCAAAGCCTGTACTTCTTTTCTTGTTTCAGGACCGTTTTGCTGTTTTCAGCTCTGTTCACTAGCGGAATGGGCTTCTTGAGTGCCTGGTCTCCCAACTATTTATGCTTGATTGCTCTTCGGTTTCTCGTCGGCGTGGGAGTGGGTGGCGGGCATGTGTTCTCATCTTGGTTTTTGGAGTTTGTTCCTGCCCAAAATCGTGGCACTTGCGTGGTTCTTTTTTCGCTTTTTTGGACTATCGGCACCGTCTTGGAGGCTTCACTTGCATGGGTATGGCACCTTTCTTTTGTGGCCCTTTAGTGTTGTGAACGAATTATACCTTTCGCATTTTCATTCTAAAATGTGTTTCCCTAATGCATTTTGTAGGTATAGAAATAGAAGAAAGATATAGTGACACCAACAAATATTAAGTATGTGTAGATATAAGCAATTCGATATAAGAGCATGACTCTGAAACTACAACTATATTGAAATAAAGAGACACCACATGCTAAGGGTGTCAACTGAAAGAACGATATCTGTTTGTTCAGGTCGGGTGCTTATAAATGTATGTAGAAGTGAATTTGTGTTGGTTTTTTCATAGTCTTGAAATCCATTCCTTCCCAAGTGTTTGAAATTATTATTATGTCTTTGTCATCAGAGGTACTTTTAGATAATTAAATATTCTTATAGCGTGTAATAATAAAAATTATGGTCAATGGTGTGTATTACAGACCATCTCTATTATCTGAATTGACAAGTAAAAATGAATGGGAATGGCAAATATTCCGCAGGAATACTTGTGATTTCATCTTGTGCTATCTCATATCACACTTTTTACCTCCACAGCTCAACTTTGATTTTCTGCATGAAGTTTAAAATAACTGATGCTCAGTTAAACTCTGGGCTGATGCATTTTCGACATTTTATTTGTGACTTATGTTTATAGAATTTTATACAGTTCTGAGAAATGCTATTCGACTGTGGTTTGGTCGCAGGTTGTCATATCGGCATTGAATTGGCGGTGGTTGCTAGTATTGACCTCCATTCCATGCTTCCTCTTGCTTCCATTCTTTCGAATAATACCTGAATCACCACGCTATCTTTGTGCACAAAATAGAATGTCAGACGCTACACTTGTCCTGGAGAGTGTCTCTATGATAAACCAAGAAGATCTTCCTCCTGGAGTTCTCACATACCGCCGTGAAAGTAAAGTTGACACTCTTACATCTGAGACCGAAATAGATCATCTTCTTCCAGTCAGAGAGACAGAATGCAAAGCTAACAATACCTTGAGCTTCAAATCTGGCGCCGCTGCTGCACTGCGAAGGCTATTGTCGCCAGCATTGCGCCGATCAACTCTTCTTCTTTGGTTTGTTTACTTTGCAAATTCCTTTGCATATTATGGGGTGGTCTTGCTGACATCTCAGCTGAGCGATGCCAATACAAACTGCCCATCTGGGCTGACAACTGTACAACGTCAAGAAGATGCTAACCTTTACAGGGATACATTTGTTACTAGTTTAGCAGGTAGCTTACAGTGAACATATTTTGTTGCCTGATGACTGCCTCTTTTATAACAATATGCCACCAGCTAACAAGTATATGCACTGATGTTCCAGAGATTCCTGGTCTAATTGTATCTGCCATTCTTGTTGAATGGATTGGCCGGAAAGCTACAATGTGGTCCATGCTCTTCACTTGTTGTGCTTTCCTTGGGCCACTAGTACTTCATCAGGATGAGCTACTTACAACTGCACTCCTATTCGGTGCTCGCGCATGTGCCATGGGTAGCTCCACAGTTCTATGTTTATATGCCCCAGAGGTTTGTGTGAATTCTTAATTAAATATAGCAAGTCTACTTTGTTTTCCCAGTGTCTTGGTTTTTACAGTGTCCTGTAAATACCATCTAGTTATTTTTGTTAATAACTTTGAATGTTACATTCATCCATTTAACCAGTTTATCCAGATGGTGTTTTTGATTATTCTTTTTGTTACGCCAAGGTAGTTTTGATTTCAATATTCAGGTTTAAACTATTCAATTCATCACACTAGCATGGGTTGAAATAATCTTGTACTATATCTTCCCTATATTGCATACTGAAGATAGGTGAACTTCCCTGTGGTCAAAGAACCTACTAGTTAATTTTTCTTGCCAATGCTAGCAGAACCTTCACCAAAATTTTGGCATAGCCAAATATCTGGCAAGGTTAGCTTGGGCTAAATCCAAACACAGCCTAATACAAATAAAACTTACTGCTGGGCCCTGCAGTATGAAACTCATGCTAGGATGATTTTCTATTGTTGCGTCAATGCCAGAAGACTTGCATATACTGTATAAGCATGGGAGTAATAATATTTTCCTAGCTAGAGCATCCATTTCTAGTTTCATGGATTTGCAGATTCTCTTGCCCATCTTACCAGATATTGTTTCGTGCTAACTTCAAAGGTCACTGAAAACACTAACATAAAAAAGATCTGCAACAATCATAATAAGAATCCAACATCCTAATTGCAGCTCATGATAGATCCATATAGTGGATAGGGAGAAAATATTTCAAATCTGTTTGTATTTCTAGGTGTTCTCGTCTTCATCGCTGCGACACTTTTCCTTCCAAACTCAATTTGATTGTGTGAAGCAATTTTTGTACACCTTTTGGATAATATTGTTTCTTTGGAGCAGAGTTTCTAGCGCACTAATTCATTTCCCTTTATTTCTAGGTATATCCAACATCAGTCCGCTCGACCGGTGTTGGGCTAGCAACCTCCATTGGTAAAATTGGTGGGGTTATATGCCCTCTTGTCGCTGTCGGCATGCTACGGACCTGCCATCAAATGGAAGCCGTTTTTGTGTTTGAGCTGGTGTTATGCCTCGCTGGAGTGGCCTGCATTCTCTTCCCTGTAGAAACCAAGGGCCGTGAAATTGACTGATATTAAATTTGTTAGTGTATATATCTAGTAACTCGTTGACATGAAGATATAAAAGTTTTGCTGGATTTCTTACTTATTGTTTTTTATGTACCTCTGTAGTGTTTTCACTTTTTACCCTCTAGTTTCATGACATTGTGACAACTTTTACCCCACTTAGTAATCTTTGCCAACATTTGTCCTTATAGTTGTGACATTGTGACCGTTTTTCTACCACTTATTAATTTTCACAAATAGAAAACTAGATCTACTTGTTAGGATGGCATGGTAGCTAACTGCACAGACAAGCTCAGACACATACTCGTTAAGGCGTACTAAATTACATCACATTTTGATCAAACTATATTTAAATTGTGTAAATTTGCCAAACAACCGAGGTAACAAATAACGGCGGTAGTTGATAGAAAGAAATTATATGAGACTGTCTCTAACTCACAATCAAGTTCCTTTTTGGAAAAAAAAAACTCTCAATCAAGTTAGACCCACTCCATCCCGTGACAAGTGAGTGTCACCAATCTGAAAGCACTCATCCCCTAGCTACCCCATTAGTGCAGAATCAAACGCAATCCCGATTCGCGAACCAACATGTCGTTGAATGGTTAGGTGGACAATGGTATCCCCAGCCAATCAGGGTTCAAATCCTGGTGCTCGCGTTTATTCTGGATTTATTTCAGGATTTCCGGCGACACGTGTTCAGTGGGAGGAGACGTTCCCGTCGACTACGAGCTGCCTACGGTTGACAGGGATTTGAAGGGGGTTTGACAGGGATTGAAATGGATTTAATTCCTTGCAAGTCAAAATTCCCCCATATCCGGGTGTAACCGAATAAGACCTAAGGGTTTTTCCTCATAGGTTTCCCCCCGGAGTTGACCACCTAGTCATTGCCACATCATATGACACATATTTCCTTATCAAGATGGGAAGATAATAAAATGGGAGGTTGGTGGTGGATGGGGGGTAAAAGCCACCACAAGTTCACAACAAAACATTAAAGTGTGAAAATGCTTTAAATGGGTAAATGGTGTCAGAATGTTGCATCCAGGGGTAAAAGTTGTAAATTACGGGGCTGCAATATAAAGCCCCAACATTAAACCATGCTTGAATCGCAGTCATCCAAAGACTCTCAGAAAGAGGAAGTGCATCTAGATTGATAGGTGATTCATATTAATATATCCTCTATACTGGAAAAAGGTCTATGGGTGATTGGATACTCGGTTATTCCTCTCTTTCAAGATTAGCAACTTAGCATGAAACAAATGAGCAATGATGTCGTCAAA
>NC_041389.1:573962139-573965315 GCF_002162155.2 Triticum dicoccoides | reverse complement strand
TTCATTGAAATGGGAGCCACCAACCCATCAAGATACAAAAACACCACGAGCTCCCCATGTCGATTGCGTCGACTATGACAACCATACCAGGACGGAGGTAGAGCCGTGGGATCTTATTACAACTTCGTCCCACCGGCGAGACAAAGGTACCATACTGGCGTGATCGATGTCCAACTCTGCCAACGGTTATGGTTTATGTCCTTCCACTGTTTTTTTCCTTTTCAGAATTTCTTCCCACTGGTTTGAGCTGATCATGTCCTAATGTTATAACATGGGGCTAAAGGCAAGTTTCATTTGCCCATTTGTTTGGCAACCAGCCCAACACGAATTGTGCTTGTGTATTTTTCGAGGTAGAAGTACACTTCTTAAAAGAAAAAAACAGGATATTTTCTTAGCTCGCAATTGCGCACGAGTATACTAAGATATTGAGCTCCTTATATTAGGAATAACGGAACATAATGTGTTGAGGCTTTAGAGGTCGCTGGTGGGCCCACCTGCAAGGGAGTGAATTGTTGATGGGTGTCGCGCTTGGCTCCACTCACAGGTTAATATGGTGTCCACACGCTAACTTTTTGTGTTACGTATAACAACGTCAAATTCACGCACAGAATAACTCAGCACACCTCACACATTCGATATCGTCTCCATCGGATAAAAGCGAAGCAAAAAGACTTTTCATAATCAAAACGCCAGCCCATGAAAATATGAAACACACACACAGTGAAGCAACTGGCCATAACATTTGGCGTAAAAAGAAAGAGCTTAATACATGACCAAGTCAAACTCCGATGGTAAAGGAGGCGGAGACTTGAGCGGGAAGCGAGCGAGCAGAATAAACAACCCATCTTGGCCACCGACCGTCCGTCCTGCTCCATGCTCGGGCATCTTTTTCCCAAAAGTTTGGTGATTCCGCACTGCACCTGCACAGTACGCTACTAAGTACTAACACACCCTATGAAAATGATACTGTAGCTAGCCTCGCTTCGCTTCGCTAGCGGTGGAAGCACCGTAACCAGACAGGTCGCTGTCCAGACGGTCCGTCGTGCCGTACCACGACACACGGCCGTACGTACATCTTTTGCGTGGTCGGTGCCACCGCGCACTTGTGAATGAATGACGAGGGGCGTGCATTTCTTGTTGTTGCTCTTGCAGCGCTCTCATGTGTGACTAGATCGGGTTCGCGGGCCTTAGCGTGAGGGTGCCAGTCCTAACGTTTTAATCAGACGGGTAATGCAAAGATGTATCAAACAGGTAATGCTAAGTCAGTATTATCCTAGATTTAGCATATGCAATCATACAAGATAACATGCAGTGAAAAATATAATAGGAGCAATATATAGATGTGCAGACACATGTGAACAGAATTCAAAATTACAATAATACTTTAAAAATATGTTAACACTTCTTAAGTTACACAGAAAAAGACTATAATAGTCAACAATGCAAGTATCTTCAAACAAGAAACCCATCCGACACTTTTACATCGCCACCAAGTGCTCTTTAGTAGAAATATCAGCCAAAATATGCACTACTGAGCATCACATTCTGAACAAGAAACAGGAATATATTTGATAGACAACATACTGAACTTGGTTCGCAGGACATGACATTCCTTATGATCTGAACCTTGTATAAAGGAAAGATGTATTTACTATATCATCTAATCATTCTAGCACAGCGAGTACAACCTTAAGATAAAGAGAAGATTCACAATGGAGTTGACAGATGCCATGAGGACGATCAAGAGTACAGAATCAGTCGGGCTACAGAGCAGCAGAGCAAGTCTGTGAATAGATCGTGCAAGTTGCTTTCATATTTACAAAGGAAAGAATCTTGGCACAAAGCCTTTGTGACCCTGACGAAGAACGGACAAATGGATGGGCTTCATCTGTGGGTAAAAGAAAACATATTCAAATAAACATCAGGAAAACAGGCTACAAGACACTATCTAATGACAGAGGATAACAATGCACAATGGAAATCTAACAATCATAGAGAATAACAATAAAACATGAAGAGAACAAATCTACCACATCACATATATGTGCAGAAGAATAGCAATAAAATTCAGTAGCCAAAGAGAAAAGAAAAAAAGAAATTATGTATCCGAGGATATACTGCTAAAGACAATACAACGCAGGCTACTACTAATTATTATAGGGCCATGTTGATAAACTTAAAAGGGGATAGTTGAGGCATAAACCTTGGGGGGGGGGGGGATGTTCCGAGTCTCCATACACTTTCCATCTTTATCTTTCATAAGTAATTTTAGGGATTTTTTTGATATGACCCGCGACATGATAGTGATATTTCAGATATAAATTCCGACAAAGGACAATGTCTAACCCTGGTTCATATTTATTGTCATGGAATAACATAGTTGGATAGGAAATTGTCGTCTTTTCAGAGTGAAAGGCCATTTGGGTTTTCTAGAGCATCAATTATATCTGGTACGCAAACAACCTCTCCTATAGGAGAACCATCATAATAATAGCTTGAATGTACGATCGGCAAGTTCACTGATGATAAGAATACTTTATGTTCAAGAAAATTGATTGTAGAAATAGCATTCAGAACTCATGTGGATGTAACACAGTGCTTTCTTTTAACATCATCGTCGGAATTAGCCATTGAATCAAAAGCTCAAATACTCTAAATACCGACTTTGACAGCCACATAAATGGTTGGAATTAAGATAGCTAATTTGTAGCAGGATTTTCACACCAATAGTAGACAACTAATTTTCATAGGAGGTGACATTACCGTGTGAAGCTCTGCCACTACTCTCACTCAAGTGATAGTAGCATAGGGCCCTGAGCAAAAGGAAAAAAGAAACACAAAGATTTAGCAACAGGAGAACGAAGTAAACCGTACTATATATAGCTAGGTACGACAATGTCCAAAATCAAATTAAAATCGAACAATCAGATCCACTTGTTCATTTTTGGGCCCAACGGATCATAGAACAAAGAGTACAGTTCAACTCTTTGTTTCATACTGGAGTCTACGTGGTCCTTCAGCAGTGTACCCCCTCCGTCCCAAAATTCTTGTCTTAGATTTGTCTAGATATGGATGTATCTAATACTAAAATATGACTTGATACATCCGTATTTAGACAAATCTAAGACAAGAATTTTGGGACAGAGGGAGTTCAATAGTTGGTACTCATTATCTAT